>NW_025862266.1:266092-345028 GCF_002878395.1 Capsicum annuum
GTGACTTCTCATATCCTACGCTGGCTACATAGTTTTGAAGTACATGGGCTGCTACTAATGACTCTTCCTATCTGATCGGGAAGCCATCATCCCTGCACTTGGTCGGTGCTAAATCCTACTCCCAACTGATCTGACTCAGAATACTGAACTGTTCTGAGTTTAACTTATTATGATGACTAATTGAAATTATAATGCTCATAACATATTTTGAACTATTCTGAAGATACTAAGACTATGTAAAAAAACTAAGTTTTTGGGTATTCATTACCCCAAGGAATCAATAATAGTAATAAAAAATAGTACTAGACTCTGGTGACATAACATAAAAGGATTTATTAAAAATTCACTCTTGTAGGAATTTCATTAAAACACTCGGTATTCATAGTTTAAGCTAATCATGGGAATAGTATAAAACTTTGAGTAATAGTATTATTTCGACATCAATAACACTTAATCATAATTTAAATCAGTGAATAACAATATTAGAACATGTGGAGTTTGATAAACAACAACAATTTTATGTAAACTTCGTATGGAATTACAATTCATTCACAGTATTGCATACTCAGTATTTATTGTATTCTCAGTTATTCATGTACTCTCATTCAGTTATATTTATATCATTCGGTTAGTAATTGTTCATGCATACGAACCCATGTAGATCAGCCTACCTAATTTCGCATACCAGTACATTCAAAGTACTAATGCACACTTTTTCTATTGTGCTATGATATGTCATATCATAGGTTCAAATGGTTAGGTTCCTGACTGCGCTTAGCCTGATTCAGTTAGCAAAAGCAGATTAAGTAGTGAGTCCCCATCCATTGAGGATATTATTCATTTTAGTAATTTAGTAGATTTAGTATTTTATTAGTCGAAGTTTGTTGGGGGTCTTGTACCATCAACTCCACATTAAGACAATTCAGCTAAAGGCTTTTCAGACTAGACTAGTTTTAGACAATATTCAGTTTTTAGATGTTCAGTATTCGGATTATGAACCTTATGGAATTTTAGCCTAACTTTTGCATTTATTTCAGTATTATCATTTAGTGCTCACAGTAGGTACCAATCATGGGTTAGCTTATGATCCTTTGGGGTTGTAAGCATCGTGTAATGTCCGACGTGTAGAATTAGGGTATTAAAGAGGTAGTAAAGACTAATCTGACAGGTGACTTCTCATATCCTACACTGGCTACATAGTTCTAAAGTACATAGGCTGCTACTAATGACTCTTCCTATCTGATGGGGAATCCACCATCCCTGCACTTGGTCGGTGCTAAATCCTACTCGCAACTGAACTGACTCAGAATACTGAATTATTCTGAGTTTAACTGATTATGATGACTAACTAAACTGATAATGCTCATAATATATTTTGAACTATTCTGAAGATACTGAGACTTAGTAAACAACTAAGTTTTTGGGTATTCATAACCCCCAGGACTCAATATTAGTAATAGAAAAATTGTACTAAACTCTGGTGACATAACATGAAAGCATTTATTAAAAATTCACTTTTATAGGCATTTCATCAAACACTCGGTATTCATAGTTTAATCTAATCATATGAATAGGATAAAACTTGGAGTAATAGCATTATTTCAACATTAATAACCCTTAATCATTATTTAAATCAGTGAATAACAATATTAGCACATGTGAGGTTTGATAAACAACAATAATTTCATGTAAACATGGTATAGAATTGCTATTCATGGGAGTTCATGGTTAAGATCACAATTTAAAATCATAATAGCACGTAAAGATAATAAACTTTTATTTAAAATTGGATACTTAGGTTGCATGTGTGAAAGGAACCCATGGATGAACACTTAACATACCTGAATAGTTGAATTCTTAGAGTTTCTTCAAAATTTTCTTGGGAATTGATCTTGAATCTTTAAGGCTAAGGTTTTCTATTTGAAAGAGAATGATCTTGATTTGAGAGGAATTGAATAAAATAATGACTAAGTAGCCTTTTAGGGCATTAATTTAGTGTATTGGACTGATTAGGGTCATGGAAAAAGACCCAATTGCCCATTAAATGATTAAAAAATTTTTTTACTAGATTCCCATTTTTGGGATTGACCGAGATGCGGTGCCATCATGGTGAGCCACTGGAATTTGGATGAAAATGTATTCCACAGATAAGTGAAAAATGGACTTTGATGCGACGCGACCGAATCTCATTGTCACTGGAAATTGATGAGTGTGAACTGGTACTCTGGTGAGGCGATACCAATCATGGAACCTCATTGGAAAGTGAAAATTACAAATTTCCCATTGGTGCGATGCGGTGCTTATTGCGATGGCACACTAAAAAAGGAAAAATGCCATTTCTGGGGTCACCGTGATGCGGTGCTCCTTGTATTGAGCTACTGCTTTCACTATAAGTTCCATAACTTCTAACCCGAGCATTGGATTTGGCTGAAATTATTATCGTTGGAAATATAATTCAATTTCCCACAACTTAGTGGATCTTGAACTAGATAATTCTAAGTAAAAGAAAAAGATATGCTTGATTGAAGTTGACTAAAGCAACATTCTTATACAAAAATTCAATCGATAAGGACTATTTTTATTCATCTAATAGCTGAGAGTTATTTGAGGACTTAATACACATCAGACTAATTCATAAAACTAGCAAGGGACCATAATGTACTATGCATAATGTACTATGCATGAGCTTTAAACATAGCGCTAACATTGGTTTGGATTTTTGGTGTATTACAGTTGTTAGAAGAAATTAAAACATGTCCTCTAATAGATGGTCTATCTGTTGCAACAAATAGTCTATATAGTGCAACAGATGTCTCATTTGTGGCATATAAACCATCTGTTGCAACAGATGGTAAATTCGATGCGATAGATGGGTTATTTGTTGCGACAGATGGACGATCTATTACAATAACTCAATAATAATGGTTCTTATTAAGAGAGAATCCATTTTGAAAATGTGAGAAGTTTTAATGTAAAAGAAAAAGTCATGACTTTTGACAGAAAACAAAATGTCAGTAGTTTGAATGTAATTAATACAAGGGAGCTAAACATTCCTGTCTTTTGTCTAACACATTTAAATTCAATACTATATATATACGTCCCTCCTTAATCTTCATTCTACTCCATATTAGTTATTTCTTGAATTTTATTTTTTTGTATTACATCTTCAACCACTTTTCTTCAAAGAGCATATTCCTTTCTTATTAAGAAAAGTGTTTTTGTTGTGTGTAAATCTACCAATTGGTAGTATACATTTTATTACATTCAGACTCTTTCTTTAGTTTTGTGTTTAAATTTTTTGTCAATTCATGCATGTTATAGATATGGTTGATCCTGTTTGGATTCGCAGGCTTAGGAGAACCCTGCTGCTGCCGATTGACGATTGGAGGGATGAATAATAATGATAATAATAATAATAATATTTAGATGATGTTTTTTATTGTATCATATGTATTTTAATTTTTCTATATCGGATATATACCTAATGTATTTTGTTTTTGTATAGTGAAAAATTTATTTTTTGTCATCTTTGGCTTTTTAGTTCTTATTTAATTTTCATTCTGTCTGTTTCTTTTTCTCAATAAACATGTAGAATGTTGGATGTAAGGAGAAATTTTGAATTCAGTAGCAATAGCAAGAGTTTTGAGTTCTTTCAATAGATGGATCATCTATTTAAATAGATTGGTCATTGGTTGGATTTCTGTCAGCAGATCATTCATCTATTGTAACAAATTTGTCATCTGTTGGAGGAACACATTCCAGTTTGATGAATTGTATTGTGTTCTTCTAGCTAATATCCATCTATTGTAACAAATAGGTATCTGTTGAAAATAATTTTGTGGTCTGTTGCATTTAGTTCTTATTTTTCCTATTTTTATTTATTCACAAGATATTAAAAAAGATATTTTATATAATAAATGATAACATTTACATTCACAAAAATGAGTTAAATATATAAATGACCATATCAAACAACAACACAAGTTTTTGCTATTACAACGATTATGGTGGATACAATCTAGGCATGTAGTTCTTTTGTAGCCCATATGGAGCACTTGTTTTTTTTATGGAAATGATTCTCTGACTCTACACCTTCTCTTATATCGCCTTCTTCCCGATTTGAGAGTGTTTGGGTCAATATATGGAGAAGGTATTAATCTCCCCAAAACCTCTACAAGAACAACCCAAGATTATTTGGAAGGCACCAAATTAATATTCTCACTATATGCCATTTTATATTTTTCCACTGAATAATATAGAGAGGAGAACTCATAAATTTTAGTTCCATATTATGCACCATATTGAGCTCAAAGAGCTATCATATCATGTGGATGGGGTATTTTGTCTAAGTCAAAAACTCTGCACATATAAGATATTGTTTGAAAATTGACCATGGCAACATCACCATGACCGTCGATACTGAACTTGTAATCTGCTATTTGATAAGCAAATAACCTATTCTCATGACTGATGTTCATTGATATTATTTTTTTTTACTTCTAGAATAAATTTAGTTCCTGCATTCTTAAATTTCACATGCCTTTCATGAAAAAAATTTCCATACTTCTGGTTTATTATATCAAATAGAGCCACGATGCTAAATTCTCTTTCATCACCAAATAATAAATTCACCGATTCAACTATGTTTGATTTCATAATATTGTACCTATACAAAAGAATTACTTAGTACGACATAAATATTAAACTTGTAACTCAAACTAGACATTAAATTTATAAGAATGTACCTATTTTCTGAATAGAATGCCCGACTCCATCTCTCAAAACTGACACGTACGAGATGTTCTGCTGCCTTGGGATGCATATCCATTATTGGATTGAAATGGTCTAAAACTTTCTCTCTATTATATGCTTTGGTTGCTCTATAAAAAAGGGTCATGACCCTTTCGTTGTTAAATTTGTTCCGATTATTATCTCCAAGAGGCCTTATACAACAACTAAAGTGAGCTGAAGTGTAAAAAATTTAACTCATCTATGGAATACTTTAATGCCTATTCAAAACAAAACACAACTCTTTGATATATTCGATACAACTTCGCATGTATTCAAAAAAATATCCATAAGAGGAATCACATTCCTTGTCCGCTACACAAAAAGTGATAGAAAAAGATATGAGTCTCTGCATCCTGCACCACCGCCGCTAGAAAAACTCCATTATACCTGCTCCCCAAGAAGTTCCCATCAACAGCTATGACTTTTCTTAAATATTGAAAACCTTAAATCCAAGCACCATAGGATACAAAAAAAGTACTTGAACCTTCTATTTTCATCAACATGCAACGTTGTCTTACTTCTGAGATTTGTGGATTCTAGCATGTAACAGTAGGCATCGAGGACTGCATACCCGTGCTCATGTTTCCCCCTAACCAAAGTCTTTGAAAATTTCCATGGCCATATATATCTTTCAATAACTTACCATGACACCCAATTCCATAAGAAGTTGATTGGCTATATCCCTTGTAGAAGGGCCTTTGCCATTGGAGAATCTATTCTTGAAATATTGACTGAGGACCTTTGTTGTGCATGAGCATTTTGGCATAAAATGTGCTCCGAACCACATGTTTGAGACTTTTCCTATTTATGAATGATGAATATGTCAGAACTTAATTAATTTACCGCTCTCAACCACCACTTGCATTTCGAATTAACACATCTAAAGCAAAAGATTTTGCTCAAATTAATCACCTTCATTAATCAGAAATCTTTTTTCAAGAAAGCAATAAACAAATAAGTAGATAGTTCATTCGTATCCTTGAATAACATCCCCTTGTAAAATTCAGTCTCATCATCTGGATGATTAACAGACTATGTTGATTGATAAGAACCGCCCATCGTATTACTCGCAGCAATGGGTGTAGGTGTTTGATCATCATCTAGAATTCATGTCCAGATCATCCAACTCATCATCAAAGATGTCTTGTTGTTGTTCTTCTTCTACATTTTGGTTCTTATTCTTTATCGATCTTTCAACCACTTACACCCTTAACACCGGCCTGGTTGAATCACTAAGATAAGTATGCAACCAAACCTTATTGGTTATCTTGAAAGATAGTTCCCTCCTTCCAATGCCATACATATCGATTGTTCTTCTCGATCTGTTGACTATGACAATCCACCCCTATTGTTATTGATCCCTCCATTAGTGGTACCTAAATAAAGTCATTTTTTTAAAAAAATTAATAATGGTATCATAATAAAATTAATAGTGATATGTAATCTGTTGCAATATGTGAAAAATATATTGCAACAGGTAAGTGATCAGTTGCAACAGATTACTTACCTGTTGGGATTTATGTTATACTCCTTAATTTGATTTTAACAGATGAGTCATCTATTGTAACAGGTGAATCATATGTTTCAATAAACTATACATTTGTTGCAACAGATAAAACACCTATTGAGATAGATATCACAGTATTAAAGAACCTTTGAAGCTGATTCCAAAAGATGAGGGACATGTTGCAATAGATAACTAACTTGTTGCGACAGATGACTTACCTATTGCAATAGAAGACGCGTCTGTTGGAATTAAGTTCAGGTTCTATTACAACAGGTGACTAATCGGTTACAATGGATCACTAGCCTATTGCAACAAAGGGGTCATATGTTGCGACAGATGATCCATCTATTCGATTTATGTTATGGCACTATAGAACCATAAACATAAATCCAATATATGAGTCTTTCGTTGCAACAAATGAGTGATTTGTTTAAACAGGTAGTAGTATGTTGTATTCATGTTCGTTTGTTATCTATTGTTGAAAAACCACACAATAGCAGTTACCCAGATGACAAATTCAACTAAAAATCATAATTTGAGTTACCAACATCTCTTATAAAGTAATGCCAAAGTGAAAAGTGATGTACAGTAAAAAAATTGATCTAAGAAATTGGTAAAGTAGCAACAATAGCGGTAACAACAACAACAATGGTCAACAAAAAGAAAATAAAGATGATAATGATGCAAAAGATGATGATAATGAAGCAGAAGTTGATGAATAAAGCAACAAGAACAATGAACTACAAAAATTTCTAAGAGAGAGAAAATAATAATGGATGAGAAGAGAGAAAAATGTGTCTTTTTTCCCTCCGTTTACTGTTATATTAGGTTAACATTTGGATCAAAGTGTAAATTTAAAAATGTGTGACTATTCTCAAACTTCCCCAACTTTCTTAATCCTTAATAAAGTAACTGTCACCTCCACTCAATTATTAAGACTTAGGTCACCTACAGCTCATTTTCAAACTCTTTTGTCACTTTTGACTAAATGCCCTAAGATTATTGTCCTCCGCCAGTTTTAGTCCTTCTCTCTGAATGAAAAGTTTCATTTGATCGTTGGTGACCCTTAAGTAGCTTTTTATGAAGCCAATGATCCTGTTTCCCTTGTGATTCATGATAACACAACATGTAACACCTTTAAAAAAAAAAAAGACTCAACAAAGAAAAAACAAAGGAATGGCAAAGAAATTTGAAATGTTAAAAAATGTGAATAAACAAAGTATAGGGTGCTAATTGGATTTAAAATTATGATCGTAACTATTGAGACTCAAACACTATATGCCTTCATTTAATTCGCTATTTGACGTGTTATTGACAGTGTGTTACACTTTACCATCAAGCTAGTTTAATCTCATGTGTCTTGCACATGTAACGTCTGATTATTTAAAAATAAATGATTTTGTCTATTGTTAAAATTTAAAATAAAGTGTTAGAATTCAAATCACTTTTCAAAATCTTTCACACTATGATATAATAATATAAATATAAACATATACACATATATGTTTTACCACTAGAAGTTTTAACCGGTTGATGGATCATCACTTTTGTGTTTGTAGTATAGTACCTCTTTTCCTTGTTGTCACATGCTAAGAGAGACAAATCAATTTGAATCATATTTGTGTTTACGATTATTTTTTTAATAGTTAAAATCTTTTTAAAGTCAAGTCTTTACAAAATCATTGATTGCATTCTAATTACGTACTTAAAACTTTTAGAATTCTAGTATTTCTTAAATTTTTCTTATTCTAATAGTTTTATATTTATTTTCAGATTTTTCAAATTTTCTTTAAAACAAATTTAGTTGATTTAGAATTCTTAAACTAATGGAAAAATATCAGTTTTCATTAATTTTGATGACTTCTTATAAGGAAATGTTCAACCATAAATATATTTAATCAATTTTCAATCCTTAAATTAGGAAGGTTTTATCATAAATATCTTTAATTAATTTTTAATTCTTAAATATTACAAAAAATAGTGAAAAGATGATTTTGTCAAAAATAAGTACTTTTAATGAAGAGCAAAAAGTTCAAATAATATTTCCAATGCCCTTCACCACTTTTAATATATTATAAATATAAATTATGGATATAGATTATAGATTAAGAAAAAGTGTCAAAATGAAATGACACAATCAAACTATTATTGGTGTTCAAATAATATAAAAAGTCTTAATGAAAGTTTCTAAGTAAAATTTTTGCTCCAGTTTTAGGCTACAACTTCAACCTACAAATAAATTTCTATAATTTACATAAATCTATCATCTAATAAATTTGAAATAGGCAGAGTACTTGTCGATTTCGGAGCCAAAAGGACTAGTTTTTAAAATAAAAATATTAAAAGAAATAATTATTTTTTGAGAAATATCAAAACAGACAAATTGCTCATTTTCCAACAAATCACTCATTTTCCAGCGACAAACAACTGGTCTCAAACAATCATTTGGCCATTTACTTTTTCTTTTTATTTGATTGTTTGTTGCTCAATTCACAAAACTCATATACCAATTTTTTTATTTCGTTGCTTGTCATGTGATTTTGCACGACATATTAATCAGTTTTTTGGTTGTTTGTCATGTGAATTTACATATTTTCTATGAACAGTTTTGAGTTGCTAGTTGTATTAGTGGATGAATTTTTTGACTTGATTGTTTGCACACATGAAAGTTTAAGACTAAAACGGTCAAAATCGAAATTTAAAAAGCACTAAATTCAAGACTTAAATGGCCAAGATAGAAAACTAAAAACGCAACAAGTGTTGAAAATTCACGCAAAATACTAGGGAGTAAACATGTATTGAAAACTATCATGAAAAAACCTCTAGAATCAATATGCATTGAAAAATGAAAAAAAAAATTATGTAGGATGCTTAGCGTGTCATGCATGCTTTGTGTTGGCTATAGGCACGCATAGTGTGTCATTCAGGGGCCCACACCTAGAATGCCATGCAGGCTCCCACGTGTTGCCTTAAATATGACATATTGGAAGTCGCATTAATAGTTGCAACCCTATTTGTTCGAAGACCCACTTCAATTATGCATAAAAGTAAAAAACTCAAACAAAAAAAAAATTCCTTGAGCAAAAAATTCATACTAAAAAAGCACTAAACTCAAGATTGAAACAGTCAAACCAAAGAAAGTAAACATTGAAAGTTCACGTGAAATACCTAGGGAATAAGCATAGATTGAAAATTCACGTAAAAAAAACTCCGAGAAACAATATGCATTAAAAACTGAAAAAGAAGAAGTTATGCAGGATCTTTAGCGTATTGTGCAAGCTTTGTGTTGGCAGTAGGCACGCGTAGTATGTCATTCAGGACCCATGCCTAGAATTTCCTGCAGGCTCCCAAGTGTTGCCTTAAATATGACATATTGGGAGTCGCATTAATTGTCGCGACCCCCTATTTTTTCGAAACCCACTTCAATTATGCATAGTAATAAGGAACTCAAACGAAAAAAATTTACTCTAGCAAAAAATTCAAAATGAAAAGGCACAAAACTCAAGAAAGAAACAGCAAAAATCAAAAATTGAAGAAGCAGTAAATATTGAAAATTCATGTGAAAGACCTAGGGTATAAGCATGGATTGAAAATTCACGTGAAAAACCCTCAAAAATCAATATGCATTGAAAATTGAAAAAAATAAAATTATTTAGGATGTTTAACGTGTAGTGCATATTTTGTGTTGGCAGTAGGTACGTTGTAGTGTGTCATTCAGGGACCCACACCTAGAATGTCATGTAGGCTCCCACGTGTTATCATAAATACGACATATTCGAATTCGCATTAATTGTTGCAACCCCCAATTTGTTCGAGGACCAATTTTAATTATGCACAGAAATAAAAACTCAAACGAAAATAAAATTGTCTAGAAAAAAACTCAAACGAAAAAGAAAATCGTCCAGCAAAAAACTCAAACTAAAATAGCACTAAACTCAAGATTGAAATAGCCAAAATCAAAATTTAAAAAGCAGTAAACATTTAAAATTAACTTGAAATACCTATGAAATAAGAATGGATTGAAAATTTCCGTGAAAAAACCTCGATAATCAATATGCATTGACAACTGAAAAAGAAAAAGTTATGTAGGTTATTTAGCGTGTCGTGCATGCTTTGTGTTGGAAGTTGGCTCACGTAGTCTGTCATTCAGGGACCCACATCTAGAATGTCATGCACGCTCCCACGTGTTGCCTTAAATATGACATAGTGGAAATCACATTAATTGTTGTGACTCCCTATTTGTTCGAAGACCCACTTCAATTATGCATGAAAATAAAAAACACAAATGGAAAAAAAAATTCAATAGAAAAAAATCTCAAATTGAAAAAGAAAATAAACTCAAGATTAAAATAGCCAAAATCAATAATTGAAAAAACAGTAAGTATTAAAAATTGAAAACTGAAAAAACAAAAGTTATGTAGGACGTTTAGCATGTCGTGCATGCTTTGTATTGGCAGTAGGCATTTGTAGTGTGTCATTCAGGGACACTATTGGAGATAAGGTAATCAATGATGATAAGAAAGAGGAGAATGGACTCCTTAAAACTAAATATACAGGACATCTCACAAGAAAAAAAAAACTCTTCTTTATTTTCTTACATATTTTCTTATTGTAACTATTGGCGATTTTGTTTGTCGTTAGACTCTATCTCTCTCTAATATTTTACCTTTAACGTTCACTTCGTCAGAACGGCAAATTATGGCGCAGGCAACGATGTAGGCCCGCCGGCAACAGGTAAGGGGTACTATCTCTCTCACTCGTTCTCTCTCCCCAGTTTCTCTCTCCTCTCAGTTCTCCCTATCTTCCTCTCTCTCCTTTTCTCTTTTATCAGTCTCGTCACTGCTATTATCGGCGGGGTTAGGGTTCCTACTGAATCGACTTCAACATAGGTGTTGGTGTGCATCAACGGTCAAGCAGGTTGGTACGACGAAATCCATCTCTCGAATTTGGACAATACTCATTCCACGATATGACGACACTATGGCAGCGAACCAGTAGCTTTTTCAGGCGACCTTAATTTGGTAACCAGCTTTCAAAATAAAAATTGATGGAACAAGCAGCCCGCGGGCGTACCGGTTACATATAAACTTTGATTTTAGTCACTTCATACAACTTGGTTTATTTATATTATTCTTGGTTTTGCTTTTTCTTACTGGTTTCCTTTACTATTTCTTGTTTCATGTTCGTGTGATTAAAGTGGTGATTCAATACTTAGCCTATTGATGGTTATTGTTGTATTATTGTTGTTATTGTTATTGTTTTGTCGTTCTGGCTGATTAGGATGATTAGTGTACTTTATGAGTGCTTTCGCCTACTGTTTTCGTACTGAGTCTTTGTTCATTTGTTTTTTGGTGAAGGGCTTTATTTTTGATTTTGAGTATTGGCTAGAAGGATTGATGGTGGATTAGGGTTATGTCCGAGGGGGTGGGGGTTAGGGCTATTTTGGGAGGGGGTTAGGAGGGGAGAAAAGAGTAAGTGTGGGGTATAGGTCGGGTGTTGGGGGAGTTTAGTGAGGGGTTTTAGAGGTAGGAGGGTGGGGAGAGTAGATAGGTTGAGGGTAAGGTCTTGGAATATTGGGACCCTTTAGGGTAAGCCCGTAGAGTTTGTAAAGATTCTTAAGAAGAGAAGAATTAATATTGCGTATGTTCAGGAGACTAGGTAGGTAGGATCTAAGGCTAGGGATATGGATAGGTACAAGCTATGGTAATTAGGGATTGAGGGTGTTGGAATGGAGTGGGCATCTTAGTGAATGAGGAACTGAGAGGCTAGGTGGTAGAGGTTAAGAAGGTAATCGACAGGATAATAAAGATTAAGTTGGTCATAAGGGGTTTTATATTGCATGTGTGTACTGTGTATGCGCTGTAGGTGGGCTGAGAAGAAGAGGTGAAAGAAAGATTTTGGGAGGATTTGGATAAGGTGGTGAGAAGCGTACCTAGCTCAGAGAAGATTGTCATAGCAGGGGAATTTAATGCCCATATTAGGGTATTATTGGAAGGCTACGATGATATGCATAGAGGTTTTGGTTTCAGTGATAAGAATAGTGAGGTAGCTACTCAATTGGATTTTACAAGGGATTTTGAGTTGGTGGTAGTGAATGTGAGTTGTTTGAAGAAGAAGGATCACCTAATTACCTTCCGAAGTGTGATAGCTAAGACTCAAATTGACTTTTTACTACTTAGGAAGGGGGACAGGGCATTATGTAAGGACTGTAAAGTTATTTTGAGTGAGCATCTTTTGACCCAGCACAGGCTTATAGTGATGGACTTGTCTATCAAGAATTGCAAGATGAGAAGATTTGAAGAGTCGTCATAGAATTAAGTAGGGTAGCTTGATGACCGTTAGTACACTGGAGATAGGGGAAAATATAGAGTGTTTGGGGTTGTAGGAGTGCAGGGGGGGTGTAGATGTTATGTGGGAGAGGGAGGCCAACTGTATCACATAGACTGTTAGAGATATGTTGGGGGTCTCGAGGGGTCGGACAGGACGTCATAAAAGGGACTGGTGGTGGAATGAAGATGTGAAAAAGAAAGTGGAGATTAAGAAGGAGGTGTATGTTAAGTTAATTAGGAGTAAAGATAAAGAGGAGAAGCGGGTAAATAGGAAGGTTTACAAAGTAGCATAGAAGTAGGCTAAGTTACCAGTTACGGTTGCTAAGACTGCAGTGTTCGACAGCTTGTATGCAGGGTTAGAGGAAAAAGGTGGGGAAAAGATATTGTATAGGCTTGCTAAGGCTAGGGAGCGGAAGGGTCGTGACCTCGATCAAGTGAAGTGCATTAAGGGGGAGGATGGTAGTGTTTTAGTTGAGGATGTTAATATTATAAGGAGATGGCAAAAGTACTTTAATAGCCTTTTGAACAAGGAGGCAGATAGAGGCATTGAGTTAGGGAAGCTAAAGCATTCTGAAAAGAGCCGTGATTTCAGTTACTGTAGGTGTTTAAGGGTGAGAATGTTAGAGAGGCTTTTCATAGGATACAGAGATGTAGGGCGACGGGGCCAGATGAGATTTCGGTTGATTTTTGGAAGTATGCTGGTAGGGCAGGTTTAAGGTGGTTGACTGATTTGTTTAACGATATTTTCAAGACTTCGAGAAAGCCTGAGGCTTGGAGATAGAGTACAATGATTCCGTTATATGAAAACAAGGGTGACATCCATAGTTGTAATAACTATAGGGGTATTAAGTTGTTGGGTAACACTGTGAAGATTTGGGAGAGAGTAGTTGAGTGGAGGATGAGGAGGGTCATATCCAATTCGGAGAATCAGTTTGGATTTATGCATGGTCTCTCAACGATATAGGTAATCCACCTGGTGAGGAGATTGGTGGAGCAGTATAGAAAAAGGAAGAGAGATTTGAACATGGTGTTTATCGACCTAGAAAAGGCGTATGATAGATTCTCGAGGGATGTTCTTTAGAGATGCTTGGAGGTAAAGAGGGGTTCCGGTGGTATACATCAGAGCTATTAAGGACATGTACGATGGAGGGAAGAACTATATGAGGACAGCGGGAGGAGACTCAAAGTAGTTTTCAATCGAGATAGGGTTGCATCAGGGATCGACTCTTAGTCTATTTCTTTTTGCGTTGGTGATGGACATGTTGACGCGGAGGAGTATCCAAGGTGACGTACCTTGGTGTATGTTATTTATGGACCATGTAGTGAGAATTGATAAGATACAGAGAGGTGTGAATAATAAATTAGAGGTCTGGAGACAAACCCTTGAGTCTAAGGGGTTCAGGTTGAGTAGGTCAAAGACGGAATATTTGGAATGCAAGTTTACTGAATTGAGGTTGGAGAACGAAGTGGTGGTGAGGTTGGACTCCCAAGATGTTTGTAAGAGGGACATTTTTAAGTATCTTGGGTCTACGAATCAGGGAAATGGTGAGATTGATGAGGATGTCTCTAAGCGTATTGGAGTAGGATGGATGAAGTGGAGGCTCGCCTCAGGGGTGTTGTGTGATATGAAAGTGCCCCTTAAGCTTAAAGACAAATTCTATAGACTGGCAGATCGTCCAGCCATGTTGTATGGAGCGGAGTGTTGGCCAGTTAAGCGCTCCCACATCTAAAAATTAAATGTGGTAGAAATGAGAATGTTGCGTTGAATGTGTGGGCTTACTATAGAGGGTAGAGTAAGGAATGAGATTATCTGAGAGAAGGTGGGAGTGGCTTCGGTGGAGGATAAAATGCGGGAAGAAATGCTGAGATGGTTTAGGCATATGATGAGGAGGGGCATGGATGCCTAAGTTTGTAGGTAAGAGAGGCTAGCTTTAGATGAATTTAGAAGGGGTAGAGGTAGGCTAAACAAATACTGGAGGGAGGTAATTAGACATGACATGGAGCAGCTTCAACTGACTGAGGATATGACCTTATATAGAAAGGTGTAGAGGGTGGAGATAAGGGTAGAAGGCTAGTGTGAGTGTGTGGGTTGTAGGATGCACTTAGGAGAGATCTTATATAGCTAGGGAAGTAACCCTAGTACTGTGTAAATAGGTGGGTGCTCTTTTTCTTATGTCTTAGTTCCTATTTATCTTATTTCATGTCACTAGTATTTTCTCATATTTTGTATTTCTACGATTACTATTTTTATCATTTCTTATTCCTGATTTTCTTTTATGTCTTCCATCCCCCCCCCCCCATATCTATTGTTCTTTATCTTGAGCTAGGTGTCTATCGAAAACAGCCTCTCTACTTCTTTGAAGGTAGCAGTATGGACTGTGTACATCTTACCTTCCCTAGACCGTACTTTGTGGGAATACACTGGGTTTGTTGTTGTATATTTATTTTCTTATTAAAATTCTTTTTTAGTAAATACATGTATAAATTATAGTGGGACTCTATACATTGAAGACAATGAAATATAAAAAAAAAAATCCATACAATCTCTCTTAAATTTCTTCATGGTGTCAGAGCAGTAACATTTGCTAGCTTACCTATTTTAATTCCTTCAATTTTTTTCTCTCTCCATTCTTCAAAGGATGTCAAATTTCACTGCTGAGAGCTCTGAAAGCACTCATAATACCACATCTTGACAAGATAATGGAATCACTATTGATAATTCTCATCCCTTATTTCTTCATCCATTTGTTGCATCGAGAATGGTCTTGGTCAATACTCCCTTTAATGGCATGGGATATCCAGTATGGAGAAGGTCTATTCATATCTCTCTTTCAGCAAAAAAAATTGTGCTTCATAGATGAAACTTGTCCTGCTCTAGACCTGGATGATCCGACTTTTAAACTTTAGAGTCGCTGCAACTACTTGGTAACATCTTGGCTTTTAAATTCTCTTTCTTTAGGATATTTCTTCCAATGTTCTTTATTTCAGAATGGCCAAAGATCATTAATCAGATCTAGAAAATAGATTTGGCCAACCTAATATGGAAAATCGTATCATCTGCAGTAAAAATTAGCAGAGTTAGTCAAGGGATCTAATGATATTAATGGATACTTTAACAAGATGAAAAGTTTATGGGATGAGTTGGACATATCCAATGCTAATGTGCTTTGCACCTATGTGTGTTCATGTGAAGGAAAAAATGATCCAATTCAAAAAAGATGAGAGGCTCATTCATTTCCTCATGGGATTGAATGATACCTATGCACCGGCCAGAAGCAATATTCTTATTATTAATCCTTTATCCTCTATGAACCATGCTTATTCTCCCTTGATGTAGGATGAAAATCAGAGAGAAAATTATCTCTCTTCTCAGTTTCCCAAAGATAGCTCATTCTTAATGGTAGAAAAATCAGTTATCTCAAAAAATCAACTGAATATTCAACAAAAAACTGGACCTGGATCTGGATTTAACTACAATCAGAAAGTTGGGTATACTTTTTTCAAAGGAAATACTTACGAAGGAAAGAAAAACAACCTATTGTCTAATTATTGCAAGATGACTAATCACACTATAAATAATTGTTATAGGATAATAGGTTTTTCATCAGATTTTAAGTTCATCAAATTCAAAAAATTTCAAGGAACTGTGAGAAACAACTCTGCCAGTCCAATGAAAGAACCATAAGGGAATCAATCTATTCTTGCTGCCTTTGAGAATCTTAATTTTTCTTAGCAACTCTCCCCAAGTCAATTCAATCAACTTGTTCTTCTCTTAAAACATATTCAATATGGAAAAACTGTTGGATCAGAAGTGAATGCGAACTCAGCTGCTGGTATATATTTTGAACATTCACCCTCTTGTTATTCATTACATAAATCAAATTATACATCATGGATTATTGATTCAGGAGCCTCTAAGCACATGTTCTTTGATCCTAACTCTTTCTTATCTCCCATACCTTTACCTAAGCTTATAATGATCAGGTTACCTAATTTATCTAGAGTAAAGGTTACAAACTATTTCTCTTCTGCCTAATTTTTTACTCAGAAATGTCCTTCATATCCATATTTCAGATATAATTTACTCTTGATTCATAAATTATGTCTATCTTTCAAGTGTTTCATCATGTTCACATCTACTGGTTGTCTTTTACAAGACCCTTTGGAGATCCTTCAAGGTTTTGGTAAAGTCAAAGACGGACTATGCATATCAGAGCCAAACTCGCACTCAACCTCTTGCTAAAAAAACATTACATTGTTCAATAAAAGATCTACTTCTCATTCTGTTTTAGATTCAGTAGTATTATTTCCTAAATGTTTTTATTCTTATTCCGTTATAGATTTAGTTTTTGTCCCTATTTCGGCCAAATCACTATCTGATGTAATGTTATGGCATGTAAGATTAGGGCATTTTCCTTTCAAATGCAATGAAATATATAAGTTTAATTTCTTTTTCTTCAAATTTTAATTGTCCTTGCATTGTTTTCCCCTTTGCAAGACAATCTAGATTACCATTTCCAATTAGTCATATCAAGAGTAAAGGAATTTTTTATCTTCTTCACATTGACATCTGTGGTCCATATAAGGTTCCTCCTTATAATGGAAATAAATACTTTCTGACAATTGTGGGTGATTTTAATAGAGGGACTTGGACCTATTTGTTGACTATAAATCAAATGTTTTTCAGTACTAAAGAGTTTTTTGTGCATGATAGAAAGACAGTTCAATGCTAAAGTTGGAATGATAAGATCCGACAATGCCTTGGAACTAGGGAATAGTGCTGAAACATCTTATTTTTTATAATCTCAAGGGATTCTACATAAAACTTCTTACATAGATTGTAACACCCCGATTCGCTGAACCGGAATGCTACACGGTGCTCATGACCCTGAGGGACCACAAGCTAACCCATGACTGATATCTGTACCTGTATACTAAAAATCATGATATAATAATGCGGAATACATAGAACTTTAAGGCTATAAGGTTCAACTGAATACAATCATGTGGATGAAAATACCCAAAACAATTCAATCTGAACGTAAATCTGAACATGAATCTGAAAGCCTATAAACTATCTGAATAAGGAGTTGAAGGAACATGTCTCCAACTAACTCCATAAAACTGAACTGAAGAAATAAATAAATGTATAAAATCATATTGTCCTCGAATTAATGAGGACTAACTGTGTCTCTGCGACTGGAATGCTACCGCTACTTCTGGGATGGAGCTCGTGTCTCGGAACCTATGGTGTAACATGAAAAGAAAGTACCATAGCGCAAATGCGTCAGTACAACTAGAGTACAGAGTATACGAGGAAGGTAGGCTGAGCATAAAGGGTTTCATGCATGAACAACACTGACTGACTAATATGAATGTGGGAGTGCAAACACACATATATAGAAACTGGGACCGTGAATACATGATAGCTTGACCTGTAAGCTAATACATATTTTACTAATAACTGTCATGACTGATACTGAAACTGATAACATGGACGACTGTATATGATAGTCCTATATATACTGAAATCTGTAGAACCCCCTGAGTTCTTTTACTGAGACTGATACTGAAACTATGGGAGGTAGTGTTTAACCGACATGCCCCATGTATGCCGTTATGGCTAATCTGGGGTCCAATCTATGCCCCTACTAGAGGGGTGTCAATACCGTGCCATGGGTAAGGACATCCTTTGAGTGACCCTTATATAATGGATACTCAATGAGAATAGAGGGAACCCTAAACTAACGGGTAAAGGAACCTCATCAACCCTAATCAAACGGGTTAAGATGTCTCAACCTATGCTGGCTACGTAGTTCAGGAACATAAGGATGACTACGAAGAATCACACCCTGAACTGGCAGGTGAGTTCCCATCCTTGGGTTCACTCGGTGCTAACCTCTACTCCCACCTGGAGTGACTGGACATGAATAACTGACTGTGCATGACTTAATCTTACTGAATTCCGTTGACTGGCGGAATGTTACTGGTATCTCACATTGACTAAGACATGAGGGTTTCCTGTGTCACATGACTGACTGAAGTCTATGGAATCATAGCTTGAGTTCGGATATCGTAAAACATGATATGGATCTAGGCACACAGCTATAGTTTTCGGGTACAAGTACCCCCAAGACTCTATGGAAGGAAACTGACACACATGACTGACTTGATCATAAGAGTAGAGTCCATAATATATAATATCATAAGTAGGGATCTCATACTATGCATGGTTATCAACAATGTATTGCATGGAAAGGATTTCATATCACATGGAAGTACTTGCACAATCTTAATATCATGTTCATTGCATAATCATATTGGCAACACATACCAATAGCATAGAAGTTCATGTGGATTGCGTGGTTATCGTACATCTTGTTCATAAGTAGGATTTGTAAGTAAACATAGCATAATTTCATAAGAATAGTTCATGAATATTCCAACAACATTTGCAAGGCACATTATCAACATAGAAGTCATTGGAACGTAAAGGCATATCATGAATCCTTCACTTAGTCACAATTTAGCTATATTGCATGATTTCTAGTTTTTTAGGCATTTTATCAAACACCTTACATGCACATCTTAAGCATAGGTGAAATAATAAAATTATACATCATGAACAACCAAATTTACGTGTTTCCAACTCATATGATATCATGAATTCACAAAAACATATAAAGATTCCATCTTGGTAATCACCCAATATCAACAACATGATCATCAACACCCAGCAATATAGAAATCATACTTTATAATAAAAAGAGGCTTTTTGAGCTTTATGGATATAAGGGATCTATATATCAACTCACGCATACCTTAGATGGAAAGATTCTTGATGATTGACGGAGGAATTTCCTTGAAATCGGATCTTCAAGCTTAGTTATGCAACCCTAGTTGTTTTTTTCTTTTAGTGCTCTTAGATAATGAGCTTTGAGATGAAAATAGGGTTGTAATATGTTTAGAAGTTATATATTTCGTAGGGTTGAGTTTAGAGACGTGTAAGGAGTGTTAAAATACTTAATTACCCTTAAAACAACTCAAAACGGAGTATTTTTGACACCTGGAATTGACTTACGTGGCGCCCAAGTGATTGACTAAGCTAGGTTAGGCGGCGCCTAACCAATCACCTATGCTTAGGTTGGGCGGCGCCTAACCAATCGCCTATGCTTACTGTCTCTCACAAAAATGGGCATAACTTTTCGTTTGGATATTGGATTAAGGCAAAATTAGTATCGTTGGAAAGCTAATTCGATTCTCTACAATTTGGTGGGTCTAAATCAACCAAAATACCACATTAATATTGAGTTATACTCGTTCAAAGATGACCCTTGCAAAATCAAACACTAAAACTTGCTGGATTCAAAAACTCTTAGCTTGTATTACCTTAAGTGACTCATATGAACATGTTTAATGCATCATAAGCTATCCTACCACTAGGATATTCATTGTAAGTCATGTACTTAAGTATGCATCACAGGATAGGAGATTTTATATGTAGGAATACTTATTCATTTCCTAGCTTAGAAACATACGGGGTCTTACAATATCTCCCCCTTGGGAACATTCGTCCTCGAATGAGAATTTACTGAGAAGGGACACAAGACAATAGAACCTGAACTGAACATGAAGAACTAAAACTTAGTCTCATGACTGACATGCTAAACATACTAAACTCATGCATATCTGATGCACAGACAACTAATACATGAATGCTTGACTGAGTATGAAACAGTTAATAGGTACTAAGTTTATACTGGAAACATGAACGTGAACTAAATAAGATTAAGGAGAACTATTACCTAGAGCTTGATCTGAATTGGCAGGGAAGAGGTGATGATACTTGGTACGCATATCTGCTTCTACTTCCCAAGTAGCTCCCTCATGAGACTGATTTTGCCAAAGAACCTTGACTAGAGGGACTTATTTGTTCCTCAATCTACGAGTTTGATAATCTAAGATTTCGACTGGAATCTCTTCATAAGAGAGGCTATTCTGAATGGCGATGCTCTGAATAGGGACAACAACTGCTGGGTCACCTATGCACTTCTTTAGCAAAGAGACATGGAAGAATGGATGGACTGAGGCTAGATCTGAAGGCAACTCAAGCTCATAAGCTACCTTTCCGAAGCGACAAAGAATTCTGAATGGACCGACATATCAGGGACTGAGTTTCCCTTTCATGCCGAACCTCTTCACTCCCTTTATGGGAGAGATCTTAAGTTAGACAGTCATTGACCTCAAACTCGAGATCCTTTCTACGAACATCTGCATAGGACTTCTGTCGGCTCTGAGCAGCCCAGAGTCTCTCTCTGATCAACTAAACTTTCTCTAAGGTGTCGAATACTAAATCAGGACCTATGACTGAGGCCTCACTAACTTCAAACCAACCAATCGGAGATCTACATCTTCTACCATAGAGAGCTTCTAATGGAGCCATCTGAATACTAGAATGATTGCTATTGTTGTTTGCAAACTCAACCAAAGGCAAGCGGTCCTCCCAGCTTCCCTTGAAGTCAATTGCACACAACCTTAGAATATATTCAAGAGTCTGAATGTTCCTTTTTGCTTGACCATTTATATGAGGATGAAATGTTATGCTGAGTTGGACTTGGGTACCGAGACCCTGTTGGAATGCTTTCCAAAAGTGAGAAGTGAACTGGGTACCTCTTTCTGAGATAATAGATCGTGGAACACCATGTAATCTGACCAACTCCCTGATATAGAGTTTGGTATAATCCTTGGCGAAAAAAGAAGTACGAATAGGAAGGAAATGAGCTGACTTGGTTATTCTATCTATAATGACCCAGACTGAATCATGCTGATGACGAGTTCTAGGCAAACCCGTCATGAAGTCCATGTTAACTTCTTCCTACTTCCAAGTAGGAATGGTGAACTCTTGCATGGAACCACTAGGTTTTTGATGCTCTATCTTAACCTGCTAACATGTAGAGCACTTAGCCACAAACTTTACAATATCTCTCTTCATCCCACTCTACCAATAGATCTCCTGAATGTCGTGGTACATCTTAGTGGACCCTGGATGAATAGAGTATTGCACACCATCCACTTCTGTAAGTATTCGCTGCCTTAATTCATCTACACCTGGAACACATAGATGACCCTGACAACAAACAACACCATCTCCCCCTTAGGATAAAACATCGACTTTCTGATTCTGAACTGACTCTTTGAGATTGACAAGTCTAGGATCCCTTTTTTGTTTCTCTTTCACCTCGGAAACTAGAGATGACTCTGAACTACTATGAACACATACACCACCCTCTGAAGAATCGACTAAGCGAATGCCTAGTCTGGCAAGCTAATGGATCTCCTAAGCCATATTTTTCTTACTATCCTCAAGATGAGAAATACTACCCATGGAGAGTCGACTGAGAGCGTCAGCCAAAACATTGGCCTTGCCGGATGATAAAGAACACTCATGTCATAATCCTTCAAGAGCTCTAACCACCTTCTCTGGTGAAGATTGAGATCTTTTTGGGAAAAAACATACTGGAGGCTTTTATGGTCTATGAAGACATCTACATGAACTCCATAGAGATAATGCCTCCAAATCTTCAAGGCAAAAACTACCGCTGCTAACTCAAGATCATGAGTAGGATAATTCTTGTCATGTGGATTTAACTGTCTGGAGGCGTAGGCTATGACCTTACCGTGTTGCATGAGGCCACAACCTAAACCCACTCTGGATGCATCACCATAGACTACAAAACTGTATGAACCATCGGGCATAGCTAGAACTGGAGTGGAGGCGAGTCGAGTCTTCAACTCTTGAAAGCTTTTCTCGCACGAATCTGGCCACTAAAACTTAATCTTCTTCTGAGTCAATCTGGACATGGGAGATGCAATAGAAGAAAATCCCTCGACAAACTGTCTGTAAAGCCAGCCAAACCCAAGAAACTCCTAATATCTGATAGAGATACAGGTCTGGGCCAATTTCTTACTGCCTCAGTTTTCTGAGGATCTACACTAATTCCATCATCGGAAACAATATGGCCAAGGAATGCTACTGATCTTAGCCAAAATTCGTACTTGCTGAACTTAGCAAATAATTGGTGATCCTTGAGAGTCTGAAGAACAATCTTGAGATGGTATGCATGATCACATTCTATGAGAGAATAGACCAAAATATCATCTATAAAGACTATGACAAGCATGTCCAAGTACTGCTTGAACACACGATTCATGAAATCCATAAAAGCTGCAGGGGCATTGGTAAGACCAAATGACATAACTAAAAATTCAAAGTGACCATACCGAGTACAGAAAGATATCTTCGAAATGTCATATTCTCTAACTCTGAGCTGATGATAGCCTGATCTGAGGTCTATCTTAGAGAAGTAACTGGCACCCTGAAGTTGGTCGAATATAACATCAATATAAGGGAAGAGGATATCTGTTCTTGATCGTGACCTTGTTGAGTTGATGGTAATCAATACACATCCCGAGAGAACCGTCTTGCTTGCGCACGAGTAATACTGGCGCACTCCATGGGGAAATGCTGGGTCTGATGAATCCCTTATCTAAGAGATCCTTCAACTGATCTTTTAGTTCCTTGAGTTCTGCTGGTTCTATTTTGTATGGCGGAATAGAAATAGGTTGAGTATCCGGAAGAAGGTCTATGTCGAAGTTTATTTTCGTTTCGGGTGGAATGCCAGGAAGATCTTCGAGAAAGACATCTGAGTATTCATTAACAACAGGGACTTTTTTAAGGCTGGGAGATTCAGAACTGGAATCTTTAACATACATGAGATGATACACACACTCCTTAGAAATCATTTTCCTTTCCCGAAGATAGGAAACAAGTTGACCCCTGAACGCTGAAATGCTACCCTTCCACTCTAGGACGGGCTCATTCGGGAACTGAAATGGAACTATCTTGTTTCTACAGTTGACTGTGGAATAGAAGGAATGAACCCAATCCATGCCAAGAATGACATCAAAATCAGTCATCTCTAACTCCACTAAATCTGCTGATGTGGATTTCTGAGATATCATAACCGAGCAATTCCTATATACCCGTCGGGCTATGATGGTTTTACCTACTAGGGTAGAGACTAAGAAGGGAACTGCTAGGACTTTGGGACTGATTCCGAAATCACCTGCTATGTATGGAGTAACAAAAGACAAAGATGCACCCGGGTCTAGCAAAGCATAAAATGAACATGAAAAATTTGTAATGTACTAGTAACGACATCAGGAAAATTTTCCTGATCCTTCCAGGACTAAAGAGCATAGAGTCTGTTTAGGCATTACCCACTGGTAGCATTGGAAATGGCACCCTACTGTTTCAGGCGACTGGACTGAGCTGTAGAATAATTTTGCTGACCCTGAAGAATTGACTGCAGACACTCCCTAATCCTGTGGCCTGGATTGCCATAAACAAAAAAGACATCACTATCTGCTCTGCAAATGCCCTTGTGGTTCTTACCACAAGTCTGATAAAGGGGATTCGTTCGGGCACTGCTAAGACTACCCTGAGATTTAGAGCCTGGCGCTTTCTCTCTAATGCCATCTCTAAACTTCGGCACTGGAGCACTGGCAGAGAAAGGAGCTGGAACGGCTGACTTGGAGCGAAACTGTGAACGGTTTCCTCCATCTGACTTGGGGTAAGCAAAGTTGAAATTTCTTGACCTTGCTCTCTTGTTCTGCCTCTCTCTAGTCTTAAACTTCTGCTCTTCTACTTTATGGGCATGGGTCATGAGTTTAGCTAAGGTCATATCATCGATCAGCATCGTAGACCTACACTCATTTACCATACTATCATTGACCCCTGGCATGAACTTGCTCATCTTAGCTCTATTGTCTGCAAACATATGAGGAACATACTTGGCTAGCTGAGTAAATCTGAGAGAATACTCCCTAACTATCATATTCCCCTACCTAAGGTTGATGAACTCAAGATCGTCATATTCCCCTGCCTGAGGTTGATAAACTCAAGAACTTTGACTTCCCTCAGCTCTTGGGGAAAGAATCTGTCTAAGTAAGCTCTGACAAATTCTCCCACTCGATAGGGCCTGTATCATCTAACCTCTCAGACTTCCACTGTTTGTACCAATCATAAGCAACATCCTATAACTGGTAAGCGGCTAACTCAGCACTCTCAATAGAAGTAACACCCATGATGTCAATGACATTCTGGACTTCGTCAATCAACTCCTGAGGGTCCTCACCAGACTTAGACCCATGGAAAGATGGAGGGTTCATCCAGGTGAAGTCCCGAACGCTAGCTGCTTTAGGAGTAGCCACTGGATTGGTTGGAATAACTGGTGGCCATTCATTCTATGCAGCCATGGACTGAGTAAGTGTGGTAAATGTAGCTCTAAACTCTGCATGGGAAACATGTTTGCCCAAAGGATCTTCGGGCTGAGGAGCTAGCTGGTTTCTTCCTTTTGGGGCCAAGTTCCAGAATAAGAGAAGAATGGATTAGACTGAGAGTTTAAGTTGTGATTATGCTCACTAGATGACATAAATAATGAAGAAAGGGGACTGTTCATAAACCATCTTATAGCCTCCCGCACATAAATGTGGCGTGCAACACACCCATGTACAAGACTCTACTAGATGTGACTTTCAAACTTCCTAGCACTCTATTGAACCTTTAGCTCTGATACCAAGTTTGTAACACCCCGATTTGCTGAACCGGAAGGCTACACGGTGCTTATGACCCCGAAGGACCACAAGCTTTTACAATGTTATATCGTGGTAATAGGCATGCATAGTGTGTCGTGCAAGGACCCACACCTAGAATGTACCCACGTGTTACCTTAAATATGATATATTGTGAGTAGCATTAACTACCATTGTCCATTATTTGTTTGAGTTCCCACTACTATTCTGCACAAAAGCAAAAAACTCAAACCAAAAATTTTTCCGCTAAGCAAAAACTCAAGACTGAAACGACCAAATTGGAAATTAAAAAAACACTAAGCACTGAAAACTCACAAGATAAAAAATTCAAGAATCATTATACATTGAGAATTGAAAAAAGAAAAGTAAAGTAGGATATCTAGCGCATCGTGCACATATAGTGTGTGTGTCGTGTAGGGACCCACACCTCGAATACCGTGCAGGATCCCACTTATTGCCTTAAATATATGACACATTAAGAATCACATTAATTGTCTCGACCTATTTGTTTGAGTCCCCACTTCTATTCTACACAAAAGCAAAAACTCAAATTAAAAGAAAAATCTCTAGTAAATGACTCAAACCAAAAAAATATTAAATTCAAGACTGAAATGATTAGGATAAAAATTAAAAAGCACTAAGCATTGAAAATTTACGTGAAACCTCAGGAATGAATATGCATAGGAAATTGAAAAGGGAAAAGTGATACATGATGCCTAGGATATTGTTCATGTTTTGTCATGGTACACCTAAATTATCGTTTGTTGTGCAGATACCCATATTGATAACACTCAACTTACACCTCAAATTAGTGTAAGGTGGTCGTCGTCAATATATTTACCCAACTTTGGATTCACGGTCGAATCCACAGGGAACAATGTGAGTGGCGATTAAACTAGTTTGAAATTATAGCTACAAGTTAAATTCAAACAAATAATACAAAAATATAAAATGGGGTTTTAGTATTAATGTTTGTAATCAATATAAATGGAAAACCAGAGTTATGTTCACTGTGGGTTTTGGAAATTGACAGATACTAGGTACTGCTTAAGACTCTTGATGTAAGTAGGAACAGCAGAATATCCCTGACGACTATACTATCTAACTTATCTCTCGACCTCACCAGACAATTTATTATCTAATTCTCTCGAGCTTAGATAATTTATCTATATCTAAACAGATGTTATCTTAGGTAGATTAATCCAGTTACGATATTAATCATTAAATAGAACGTTTGTAGCTTCCGAGTCCCTGTTGATAATTTTTGTCCTCTAGTCTATTTCTCCATTAGAAGCAAATAAAACATAAGGCATAGTCTAATGTTTGCAACCACTAGATTTTAGTTAAAACCATAAAGTTTCAAGATGTTCTACTACTCCTTGAATCTGTTAAACACCTAGCATCATATCAAACCCTAATCCTTGGATCCCATAACCCCCACTAATGGAATTAACCGCACATGAGTTGATGAAAGAAATCACAAGTTGAACTCATAACGATAATAATCAACTGATGTATAGATGAAAAACAACAAGCAATTTGTTCAATTAAATCCCAAGTTAGAAACCCAAGAATAGTTGATACGAAAAAAAACTAAGAATAATTGGCGAAAGAGAACAATATACGTGTTTCTCTCACCAAAGTTCTTATTCTGAATAGTGAAAACTTGATAATTTTAAAACCCTCAAAATTGCTATTTATACTAAAGCCTAATTAAGGTAACAAAATAACAAAATCACAGTAGGGCACGGATTTAGGTGACGGTATATTGGTGTAGATCATCAGGCTTCTGACGGCGTCTCAGATGTGTCATCAGAAGTTGTACTATTTTGCCTCACTCTGATGATGTCCTCCGACGGCTTACCAGAGGAGTGACGGCGCGTAGAAAATGTCGTCAAACCTTCAGCTTATTTCACCATGTTCTGTCCTACTGGATGACATCTTCTGACGTCTTACCACACTTGTGACGACATATTGAGATTGTTGTCACCTTCATCCAACAACTCTTCTTCACTGTTCTTCCTGACGCCTTTTTCTGGTAGCTTTACCACATCTCTGACAGCTTGCAAGAAATACCGTTAGACTCATATCAGCTCACTTGTACCATAGTTTACTTATTTTATTCATATTTCCTATGTTTTCCTCCCATCCTTAACTTTCCTACAAAATCTTAAGAAATAACATCAAAAACACCAATAATTACTTAAGACCTTACAATTATTTCAAGTTAAAAAGTATTCAATGTTCTACAAAAATCTAGCACATCAACACCCTCAACTTAAAACAATTGTTTGTCCTCATGCAACTACATAACACCATACTACGATGCTTAATCAGGAGGCAGATAAGATACCTATCACAGTTGATTATGAAGTTTAGCTCAACACTCATGCCACTCTCCGCGTTCAATTACTTATAAATCCAATTATGCATATCAATGAAGATTAACAATGTGACCCAAAGGAATCAAGATATGGCATCAATTCAGCAACAATAACCATGCATATGTACAAGTTACACTAAACAAACTAGCAAATAGCTAGCAATGTAACCGATGTGTCCTTACAACAAAGAAGTCCCTCCTCACTCATATATGAACTCAAGCATGTCAATGCGGGGACGGTCAAGAGACACTCACTCTCAGAAAGAAATTCCAATCAATGCATGTCAAATACCATATGCTTACCCTTATTTTCATTACCAAGGTGTCTATACAGGTAAGTTAGGATCACTATAGGTGTTTTCTTCGGCTTGTAATGTAGGCTAAGGGATGGTATGATATTCAATGGAATTTAGAGTGACTAAGCCTCCTTGGCACTACCTTAACTTTTGGGGTTCACTTATTAACCTTTTTCTTCTTTTTCTCCATTTCTTGATCACACATTATTCAGGATGGATGTGGCTTTTCTTTTTCAATCTTTTTCTTTTCTCATTCTTCTTCCACACCACCCAGCTTTTTATTCCTTTTCACTTATTCTTTTCCTTGTAGTCTACTTTTTTTCATACCTAGTTTACATCACGCACCCCTACGATGGCCATTCTCAACTTAGGTTGTTTTCCTAAGTTAAGGTGCATAGTATCTAAGGAGAACCAGGGCCAAAACAGGTTCATTATGATCTAAATGGGAAGGTGTTAGGTTTCATTGAAAGAAATGGTTGATTTAGGCTCAAAATAGGGATCAAAAAATATCATACAGACAGGGAAGGTCATTTAGGCCAGAAAAGTGACTTAAAAATCAAAACGGCCTATGATCCTTTCCTAACCCCTATATTTCAACCAAGGTAAGACTAATCGGGCAAGTTCTTGATTCAACACACACAGGGAATTGAGTAAGACCTCACACACACATGGAACAATGGTACATCATAAGCTACTACCTATTCGGTTCATGCAATTGTTAAAGTGATTATTATGTCCCTAGTACTAATGTCCTAAAAAGATTCACAGTAGCCACATATAAATGCATATCACATAGTTATAAAACAGACTAACGGAGAGTTGTTTATCCATCTTAACAATCAACAAAAACATGTCAACTGCTCTAGATACTTATTTTTCTCTAGTTAACCACAACACATCACAAAACAAACACAATTTTCCTAAACATGACGGCTATACTAAGAACAAGACTCTGGAGAAAAAAGGCATAGAAACAAAAACCCAGGAGGACATCACACCCTCAAGTAGCCCCACCCTCAACTTAATATCATGCAGTGTTACAAACGCATCAATCCAAAAAAAGAGAGTTAGAAACATACCTATGGCACCATGAGTGAAAAGATTTGATGTCAATCACACAATACAAATACAAACAACAAAATACCTTGGGTTACCTCCCAAAAAACGCCTAATTTAGTGTCGCGGCACAACCCAACTCAGCTTTTTCCTCCATCTTGAGGATATGACCTTCACCCCCAATGTAGAGTTTATCTTCTTACCTCGCTCATAGGGAGGTGGTACAAAGATTAAGAAGCCGAGTAATGGATGATGCATGGTAAACAACTCAGCTTTAAAGTGAGTTGTGTTTTTGTGTTGCTTATCAAGTGTAAAATAAAGAAGATATGATTCTTGTTCCTCATCTTCACAGTCTTTCACTATATTAGATGATTCCATGGACAAGATATCATCTAAACATAATGTGAAAAAATGCTTCGAGTGTGGCCCAACAACTCCTACTTTAAATTTTACACTATCCTCTACACACTCACTTTTATTCTTCTTCTCAATATTTGTACTTTGAATTGGGCTAGAGTCTTCATAAGAGATTGGCTTAACTTTTTCTTTTGCCTCTAGCACCATTTTCTCAATCTTGGCATCATCCCTCATGGTTGGCTAGGTTGGTTTTGAAATCTCCAAGGGTTGATCAACATCAAGCTCATCATCAGTATAGGAATCTTTCTTTTCATCATCACACTCTTCCATTATTTTAAATAATTCCACAGATAAGATATCATCTAAAAATAATATAGAAAAGTGTTTTGGATGATTGACCTTGATATCTATCTCTTCTATCCTTTCTCTTTCCTCGTTAAATGCCCTAATATCTTGACGTATGTCACATATGGATTCATTCATTTTGTCAATACGATCCAACATTAGTTGAAGCATAGCTTCAATGTCACTCTTTCCAATGCTGCGTTCTTTCTTTTTTTTACCATAAGACCTATCATACTCATAAGAAGAACTAGAACTTGGGTTAGCGCAATAGGGGGAGGGGAAATTTTAGTAGTCACTCCAATGTCCATCTTGACCACCACATAAAGAACAATTATACTCCCGGTAGGATGGAGATGGTGCACACATCTGTCTCCGGGGAGCATATCTACAGTCATGCCAAAAGTGGGGTCCATTAGAAAATGAACATGGCTCATCTAGATAAGATTTCCAACCATCAAACTCATATTCATTCTATGATGTCATAGTAAGAAATAAGAAAAAATAAAGAAAATCTACCTAACACATGAAACAAAGGAAATTATAAATAAATATTTACAAGATAGAATTCAACCAAGTAAGGTAAAATTCCAAACCAACTCAATACACCAAATTGTTCCTCGGCAACGGCGCCATATTTTGATAACGCTCAACTTACACCTCAAACTAGTGTAAGGCGATCGTCGTCAGTATATTTAGCCAACTATAGAGTTGGGGCCGAATCCACAGTAACAATGTGAGTGGTGATTCAACTAGTTTGAAATTATAGCTACAAGTTAAATTTAAACATATCTTACAAAAATATAAAATGGGGTTTTAGTATTAATGTTTGTAATCAATATAAATGGAAAACCAGAGTTATGTTCATTGTGGGTTTCGGGAATTAATAGATACTAGGTACTGCTTAAGACTCTTGAAGTAAGTAGGAAAAGCAGAATATCCCTGACGACTATACTATCTGACTTATCTCTCGACCTCACCAGAAAATTTATTATCTAATTCTCTCAAACTTAGATAATTTATCTATATCCAAAAGGATGTTATCTCAGGTAGATTAATCCAGTTACGGTATTAATCATTAAATAGAAGGTTGATAGCTTCCGAGTTCTTGTTGATAATTTCCATCCTCTAGTCTATTTTTCCATTAGAAACAAACAAAACCTAAGGCATAATCTATTGTTAGAAAGCACTAGCTTTCAGTTAAAACCACAGAATTTTAAGATGTTCTACTACTCCTTGAATTCGTTAAATACCTAGCATCATATCAAACCCTAATCCTTGGATCCCATTACCCCGGGTAATAGAATTAGCCGCTCATGATTTGATGAAAGAAATCACAAGTTGAATTCATGATGATAATAATCAACTTACGTATAGATGGAAAACAACAAGCAATTTCTTCAATGAAATCCCAAGTTAGAAACCCAAGAATAGTTGATAAGAAAGAAAACTAAGAATAATTGGCGAAAGAGAATAATGTACATATTTCTCTCTCCAAAGTTCCTGTTCTGAATAATGAAAACTTGATAATTTAAAAACCCTCAAAATTGCTATTTATACTAAAGCCTAATAAAGGTAACAAACTAACAAAATCACAGCTGGGCTCTGATTTAGGTGACGGCATATTTTTGTTGATCTGTCAGTCTTTGGACGGCGTCTCAGATATGTCGTCAGAAGTCATTCCTTCTTAACCTGTTCTGCCTCAATATGATGATGTTCTTCGACGACCTACCAGAGGAGTGACAGTGTGTAAAAAATTTCATCAGACCTTCAGCTTATTTCACCATGTTCTGTCCTACTTAAAGAAATCTTCTGATGGCTTACCACACTTATGACGACATATTGAGAATGTCGTCACCTTCATCCAGAAACTCTTCTTCATTATTCTTCCTGACGCCTTTTTTCTGTTAGCTTACCACATCTCTGACGGCTTGCAAGAAATACCTTCAAACTCATATCAGCTCACTTGTACCAAATTTTACTTATTTTGTTTATCTTTCCTATGTTTTCCTCCCATCCTTGACTTTCCTACAAAATCTTAAGCAATAACATCAAAAACACCAATAATTACTTAAGAAATTTTTTCAAGTTAAAAAGTCTTAAATGTGCTACCAAAATCTAGCACATCACACACCTAAAATATCGTACAGGTTCCCATGCGTTGCCTCAAATGAAATAAATTCTCTAGACAAAATCTCAAATGAAAAAAGCGCTCAATTCATGATTGAAATGGTCAAGATAAAATCTGAAAAACATTAAGCATTGAAAATTAACATGAAACCTTGAGAATAAATATGCATAGGAAACTGAAAAAAGAAAAGTGGTACATGACTCTAGTGTGTTGCTCATGTTTTGTCATGGTACACCTAAAATATCGTGTTTTGTGTAGGTACCCACACCTAGAATATCGTGCAGGATCCCACGCATTGCCTCAAATGAAAAAAAAATCTCTAGCAAAAAACCCATACTAAAAAGGCACTAAATTCAAGACTGAAATGGTCAAGATAAAAACTAAAAAGCACTTAGCATTAAAAATTCACGTGAAACCTCGGAAATGAATATGATTAGGAAACTTAAAAAGGAAAAGTAATACATGATGCGTAGTGTATCGTTCATGTTTTGTCATGGTACACCTAGAATATCGTGTGTTGTGCAGAGACTCACATCTAGATTAAAGTGCAAGTTCCCACGCGTTGCCTCAATGAAAAAATTTCTCTAGCAAAAAACTCAAACTAAAAAAGCATTAAATTCAAGACTGAAACGGTCAAGATAAAAAATGAAAAGTACTAAACTTTGAAAATTCACATGAAACCTTGGGAATGAATATGCATAAGAAATTGAAAAAGAAAATACATGATGCCTAGTGTGTTGCTAATGTTTTTTCATGGTGCACCTAAAATATCGTGTGTTGTGCAGGGACCCACACCTAGAGTATATATCATGCGGGTTCCCACGCGTTGCCTCAAATGAAAAGAAATTTCTCTAGCAAAAAACTCAAACTAAAAAGGCACTAAATTCAAGACTGAAACAGTCAAGATAAAAACGTAAAAGCACTAATTAAGCATTGAAATTTCATGTGAAACCTCATAAATGAATTTGCATAGGAAAATGAAAAAGGAGAAGTATGTAATACATGATGCCTAGCGTATCATTCATATCTTGTGATGGCACACCTAGAATATCGGGTGTTATATAGGGACCCACACCTAGAATATCGTGCAGGTTCCCAGGCATTGCCTTAAATATAAGATTTTGAGAGTCGCATTAATCATCGCAGTTCCTTATTTATTTGAGTTTCCACTACTATTCTGAACAAAAGCAAAAAACTCAAACCAAAAGATTTTCTTTTAGGCAAAAACTCAATACTGAAAAGATAAAAGTACAAAATTTAAAAAAACACTACGCACAGAAAATTCACGTGATAAAATCTCAGGAAATAATATGCATTGAAAATTAAAAAAAATTGATGTAGGATGTCTAGCGTGTCGTGAACACAAAATACGTGTATCGTGCAGAACCCACACCTAAATGTCGTACATGCGCCCACATGTTGCCTTAAATATGAGATATTGGGAGTAGCATTATTGTCTCACCCCTTATTTATTTGATGAAGTCCCCACTTCTTTTCTTCACAAAAATAAAATATAAACAGAAAAAATTTCCTCCAGTTAGTGCCAACTATCTAATTAATCCTTCATTGCTACATTGAGGTATGCTTTATGCTTCTTTTTATTTTTTGCTTTGGTAAAAGAAATATGTTACATATACAATTGCAGAGTTACAAATCTAATAGCTTAACATTATCATTTATGATAGTACTTGGGGTTACAAATAGGTTCAAAACAGGCTAGCGTATTACAGATAGGCCACAAGATTTAAAAGTGCATGTTTTATGTTTTGTTTGATTATTTTGTTTTATTTCTATAATTTTGTGGTTGTGTATTTTTTATTTATACGTAGATATCGGGCTGTACAAAATCGAACCGACCGATAAATCGAATTCATAAAAATGTTATTGGTTTATTGTTATTAGTTTATTGTTATTGGGTTAACGGTTTTATAAAAAAAATTATTGCGTTATTAGTTTGGTTCGATTTTTTCTTATTGGGTTATTGGGTAAACCGATAACCCAATAAGAATATATATATATATATATATATATATATGACTTGTTAGATATTTCTCTTAATTTTTCTTTAATCTCTATAAATTAACAAACCTATTATTTCAATTAAACAAAATCTTAATTTCTCCTAACAATATTTAATTCAAACTTGAAAATTATTGTAGATTAAAACACATTATATAGAATTTTTGTTTGTAACTATGATTCGATTATTTTTCATGTTAGTTACTACTATTTCTATTTTATGAATATTTTTCTTATCGGTTAAATTGAAAATTGAACCATTAAGAACTAAAAATCGATAAACCGAAAATCGATAAAAAAATATCTTATTGATTTGGTTATTGGTTTAGCATATTTAAAAATCAAAAATCGATAAACCGAACCGAATCGACCAATGCACACCCTTACTTAGAGATTTTATATCAAACTCAGCAATTAGAGCTACTTTGGGGTATTTTAAAAGTTTTGTATGTTTATTATCTTGTTTTACAATTACAACATAGTATTTACTGTTTTATATTTTTTTTAATTAAATTTTAATATAGAATATAGTTTTTCTTATTGTTCAGTCTTCGTATGTATTATTTTATAAACTAAAATTGAATTTTTATATGGTAAGAAAATAAAAATAAATAAGATTATTGACTCTTAATTTTGACCATTTGTACTCACTACTCTTGAATCTTAGAGATTGTTTGATATGAGAGATAAGGAACAATAATTTTGAGAAAAAATGCAAGGATATTATTTTATTCCGGACACCATTTACGTTATAATGACATTATAATAATAAGACAAGTTATATCATATATATGATTATAAACTTTTCTATCCCATGCCCGTGCCAAACAACCCATTATTACTTTAGAATCTTCTTCATTAAATTGTATTCTTATTTTGTAAATATACTTTTTCTTTGAAAGTGTTGTATTTAAGGAGAAGAATATAAAATTCATTATTATTATAATTATATTAATACTAACAATAATGTTGGGAATACTGCATAAATTTAATGATTAGATATACCGAATACCAGATGGAAAATTCAAAAAAAAAAAGAATATTAATAACGACATTAACAATAATGCTGGCAATACTGCATAAAATTTAGATTAAGGAAAACAAAATTAATCGTCATTGCTATTTGGGACGTCATTAACGATGTCTTGTTCATTCAATTTTTCCTCCTTGTCTCATTCGTCCTCATCCTTATGCAAATTAAAGGGATCAAGTTTTTTCAAGTATATAATATGGCCGGTGATGCTTGCTTGTATATGATTCACACATGGTGAGATTCCAAAAGAAGAATGCGAAAATCTTAAAGAGAACGTGAAAGCTGGCCTTCTTAAAAAGCTTACAATTGTGGAGCTACACAAGGCTAAAATACTTCATGAAGACATCACAAACCAATGATTGCTCGAAAGATGGAATCATTAAAAGAATTCTTGGAGTGATTCCCGAAGAAGTAGAGCTTGAACCTATTATTGAAGATGACGGATGGAAATAAGATGCTTCAATGTGCATATGACACAAATACTTCAACGAAGAAAAATATTTTTGGAGTGATTCGAAAAGAGGTAGAGCTTCAACCAATGGTTGAAGAGGGATGGTGATGTAAGATGCATCAATGTGCAGATGACAAAAAATGACCACTCGAGCTCCCTCTTTTTCCTTGATCAGATATGTTTCCTGCTTGTTTCCACTGCTTAATCCTCAGCTAAAGTCGGGGGAACCACCACCAAGGAAGCAGTGGACTTTACATGCTGGAAAGTGAAAACACTCATATTGCTAACACTTGTTGGGTTCAATATGTATAAAAAGGGTGTGAATGGAAAATGGAGGGACATGACTATTCAGATACTTGTGTCTGCTCAAAAAAAGACATGATGTTTCGAATGAACCGACATGAATCTTCCAAAGGATACATCTTTTAAGTGAACCATCGCCACCTTTCAGAAGAGGCATCTGATGGCTATATAAACCTACTTTCATCCACAGGTTTAGAAATCAATGAAAAATTTTTTGAAATAAAAACCCTTCTTGTCTTCAAAACATTCTTTGTGATCAATCAAATTGTTGAGTGAGTTCGACGAATCCAATTATTTGAGGTGCCACTATAGTTGGATTGAAGTCATTTTATCCTGGGAGAAAGATTACTAAAACTCGGGTAAAGTGAGGAGAATTATTCCTTCAGGACACCCCATGAAGTCGAGGAACTTCTCTTTATATCTCTGTTTCATCTTAATTTCTTAAAAAATAAAAAACACTTCTTAGAAAGATCACTTTGATCTTAGGTTGAGGGTGTTTTTGTACTTCATAGTGTTCTTGTTTTATAAGGAATAAACCTTTGCAGAATCGGTATTACTTGTTTTTGGAGATTAAAGCTTTAAGCTTTCTACTCTGTTTGAACTTGACAAGTGATTTGAAAACATAAAATCTTCATCACAAGTTAAGGATCACTCGGTTGACAATTGAAAGTCATAAAAACTTCATTTTTAACTAGAAACAAGAGGTGTTTAAGTTATTGCAACTTGTTAATAAGTAGTATTCTGAAAATACTAAATTTTATTGTCTTGTGGTGACAGGAAAAATGACTTATAAAAGTCAAAATGGAAGATGCAGCTATGAGTGTAAGGGAAACTAGCATTGTCTTAACAAGTCAAGCAAATACTCCGCAACCAATGGCACCTACGGAGAAGCCCGAGAAATTTGTGGGCATTGACTTTAAACGATGGCAGCAAAAGATGTTCTTTTACCTCAACACTATGCCTTCAAAAGTTCACTAGTAAAGATACTCCTGAGGTGCCCGAGGGAACCTCGAACAAAGAGCATTTCATGATTGTTGAAGCTTGCAAGTACTCAAACTTCCTTTGCAGGAATTATATATTGAGTGGTCTCCAAGACGACCTTTACAATGTTAACAATAGAAATAAGACATCGAAAGAACTATGGAAGGTACTAGAACGAAAATATAAGACATAGGATGCGGGAATTAAGAAATTCTTTGTTGCAAGGTTCCTGTACTTTAAAATAATAGGTAGTAAATCGGTTGTCTCTCAAGTGCAGGAATTGCAAGTTATCATCCACTATCTCCTAGCGGAAGGTATATCTTTGAAAAATACCTTAGTTGAACAAATTAAAAAGGTTCTTAATACTCACATAAATTGTTTTGTAGGTTTGATTGTGAATGATGTTTTTCAAGTAGCAGTGATAATTGAGAAGTTACCACTAATGAGGAAAGACTTAAAAAACTACTTGAAGCATAAATGCAAAAAGATGATTATCGAAGATCTTATCGTCCGACTGCATATTGAAGAGAATAATAAAGCTGCCGAGAGAAGGTCAAAAGGGAATTCTGCTATTATTGGAGCACATATTGTGGAAGATGACCAAAACAATTCTAAGAAAAGGAAGAAATTTGAACAAGGAAGAAATCAACCCAAGAAAAAATTCAAGGGAAAATGCTTCAATAGTGGTAAGATTGGTCACAAGTCCACGGATCGTCAAACCCCGACGAAAGGCAAGAAAAAGGATCAAGCAAATATGATTGAATCCAACAAAGAATGCGATGATCTGTGTGCTATGTTCTCAGATTGCAACTTGGATCCTCACGAATGGTGGATGAATTCTGGTGCCACCTACCATGTATGTGCCAACAAAGAGTTATTTTCTTTATTCGCTCAGGCTTAAGTAGAAGAAATGATCTACATGGCTAACTTCACTACTGCTAAGGTAGAAGGAACAGGAAAAATACGCTTGAAAATGACTTCAGGAAAGGTCTTGACACTTAACAATGTCTTGTATGTTCCGGAGTTACATAGGAATTTAATTTTTGTTTCACTTCTAGACAAGAACGGATTCAAATGTGTAACCATTTCTGGAAAAATTATAATTAGCAAAGGAGAAATGTATGTAGGAAAAGGCTATCTCACCGAGAACCTTTATAAGATGAATGTAATGAATGTTGAAATAAATAAAAGTTCAAATTTTTCTTATTTTCTTGAGTCTTATGATTTATGGCATGAACGTTTAGGCCATGTTAATTACAAAATGTTACGAAAACTGATTAACTTAGAAGTTTTGCCAAACTTTGAGTGCAATAAATCAAAGTGTCAAACGTGTGTGAAATCAAAGTATGCAAAGCATCCTTATAAGTCTGTTGAAAGGAATTCCAATTCTTTAGACTTACTACACACTGAAATTTGTGATATGAAGTCAACACCATCACGTAGTGGGAAAAAGTATTTTATATCTTTTATTGACGATTGCACTAGATATTGTTATGACTATTTGCTAAATAGTAAGGATGAAGCAATAGATGCATTTAGGAAATATAAAATTGAAGTTGAAAAATAGTTAGATAAAAAGATAAAAATGATAAGAAGTGATAGGGATGGAGAATATGAATCTCCCTTCACCGAAATATGTGTAGAGAATGGAATTCTCCATCAAAATACGACTTCATATTTACCTCAATCTAATGGAATTGCGGAATGGAAAAAGCAAACTTTGAAGGAAATGATGAATGTCATACTTATAATTTTAATTTTACCGCAAAACTTGTGGGGGGAGGCTATACTTACAGTCAATCGTATATTCAATAGAGTTCCCCATAGTAAGGCACAATCAATTCTTTATGTTAAATGGAAAGGAAGGAAACCCAACTTGAAATATTTAAAAGTGTGTGGTTGTCTAGCCAAAGTCCAAGTTCATCTGCCTAAGAGGGTTAAGATAGGACCTAAGACTGTGGACTGCGTGTTCATAGGATATGCTAAAAGCAGTAAAGCATCTCAATTTTTTGTTCATAAATTTGAACATTTGGATATGAATGAAAATATGGTAATTGAATCAGATAATGCTGAATTCTTCGAAAATATTTATCGGTATAAATCTAGACATGAATAGTCTCATAGAGGGTCTAAACGAACTCAAGATAAACCAAGTAAGAATGTAAATAATGAAGAGAATACAAGACGCAGTACACGTCTAAGAACTTCAACTACGTTTGGATCAGATTTTATAACTTTTCTCTTAGAAAATGAGCCTCAAATATTTTAAAAAGAGATGTCGTCATCAGACTCATCATTTTGAAAAGAGGCAGTCAATAGTGAGATTGATTCAATCTTAAGAAACCATACATAGGAGTTAGTTGATTTTCCTTCCGAAAATAAACCTTTAGGTTCTAAATGGATCTTCAAAAGAAAGATAAAAACAGATGGTACTATTGAAAAATACATGGCAAGACTTATAGTAAAAGGCTTCAAACAGAAAGAAGACCTTGATTACTTTGATACATACTCATCAGTAATAAGGATAACATCAATTTGAATGTTAATTACCTTGGCGGCGATATATGATCTCGAAATACATCTAATGGATGTAAAAACTGCATTCCTAAATGGAGAATTAGAGGAAAAAATTTACATGGAACAGCCTGAGAGTTTTGTGGTTCCTGGAAAGGACAATAAGGTGTGTAAACTTATTAAGTTATTGTATGGACTAAAGAAAGCACTTAAACAATGGCATGCAAAGTTTGACCAAACTATGTTGACAAACGGGTTTAAGATAAATGAATGTGATAAATGTGTTTACATTAAATACACACGAAATCACCAAGTCATTTTTTGTTTATATGTGGATGATATGTTGATCATCAGTAGAGACATTTCTGACATAAATGTAACGAAATGAATGCTTGAGAGCAAGTTTGATATGAAAGAACTTGGAGTTGCCGATGTGATCTTAGGCATAAGAATCCATAGAACTCCACAAGGGTTGGCATTGTCACAGTCTCATTATATCGAAAATGTACTTGACAAATTCAAGTTATGGAATTCGGTATTTCCAAGACTCTTTTAGATGTGAGCTTTACACTTCAAAAGAATGAAGGTAAAAGTGACTCACAATTGGAGTACGCAAGAGTATTGAGATGTTTAATGTATATAATGAATTGTACACGGTAAGTTGAGTCAATACACGAGTAATCCCAGCAAAATTCATTGGATGACAATGAAAAGAGTTTTGAGGTATCTTAAATACACTCAAGACTATGCTTTACATTATAATAAATATCCCGCGGTACTTGAAGGATATAACGATGCAAATTGGATCACCGGGTCGAATGAAGTAAAGTCCATAAGTGGATATATATTTACAATCGGTGGAGGAGCAGTCTCTTGGAAATCATCCAAACAGATGAATTTATCGCATTGGATAAAACTGATGAAGAAGCAGAATGGCTCTAAAATTTCTTGGAAGATATTCCTTATTGGCCCAAACCAGTTTCACCAGTATGTATACAAAGTGTTAGCCAAGCGGTAATAGGTAGTGGAATTATCACTGTTGACTATGTAAATTCAAATGATAATATGTTGGATCCACTTACAAAAGATCTATCTAGAGAAGGAGCATAAAAGGATATCCAAGGGAATGAGTTTAAGGCGTAGGACAAGTCAGCATGGCAGTAACTCTACCTAGCAGACTGGAGATCCCAAAAGCTAAGTTCTAAGGGATCAACAAAGTTGTGTCTAATAGTTTTAACATTGTCAAAATACTAACCCATTCTCATGATGTAGACAATGTTTACTGAATAGGAATAAAACTTAAGGTGAGAAATCTTTTAATGATTAGCTAAATTTGGCAGATTTGACCAAATAGCTTAATCTATGGGATTGAAAGTTTAGAAATCACCTATGTGAGGGCGAAGTGGAATCCGCTTCAAGGAGAATGTTAGTAAAGACCTATTCTCTAAGCTCTCATAATTCCAGGAAGTGTTCATGGCTGAAAAGAACAAAACCGTGAGAACCATAAATGGTAAAAGGCTGATTATGTGACATATGTTGTCTAGGTTTACATTAAAGCTCGACGGTTCAAAGATATCAAATCTACCGATAGACTGAGTGCATCCGATGCATGTTCACTACAAAAAGTTTAAAGGGAAACCTACTTATCCAGATGCAATCAGTCTTTGCTTGATGATCGCATACTTGTCCGTAAAATTTTATGAAAAATAGGCATTCCCCATTCATGTGGGGGATTGCTTGGTTCAATATGTATGAAAAGGGTGTGAATAGAAAATGAAGGGATACAACATTTGAGAAAAAGACATATTATTTTGAAAAAGGAGTGACTATTTAGATAGTTGTATCTATTCAGAAAAAGACACAATATTTTGAATAAACAGACATGACTCTTTAAAAGGATAGACCTTTAAAGTGAATCATTTCCACCTTTTAGAAGAGGCATCTGATGACTATATAAACCTGCTTTCATCCACAGCTTTAGAAATAAATGAAAATATTTCTGAAATAAAAACTCTTCTTGTCTTCAAAACTTTCTTTGTGATCAATCAAATCGTTTAGTGAGTTCGACGAATCCAATTATTTGATGTACCGCTATAGTTGGATTAAAAGTCATTTTATCCTGGGAGGAAGGTTTCAAAACCTCGGGTACAGTGAGGGGAATTGTTCCTTAAGGACATTCCGTGAAGTTGGGGGACTTGGCTTTATATTACTGTTTTATCTTAATTTCTGAAAAACAAAACACACTTCTTAGAAAGATTACTTTGATCTTGTGTTGAGGGTGTTTTTGTACTTCATAGAGAAAATGACATAAAGAAAATGACTTAGAAATCATAAAGAAAATGACTTAGAAATCATATTGAAAGAAAGTTATTAGTATTTGATTGAAAACCCCCATTTAAAAATATGCATGTTCATAAAATCTACACCCATGAGATTTTAGGATAACCCCACGTACCTCTATTTCCAAGGATAATAGATGTTTCTTTAAGCTTGCGGATTGCTTATTCCAAATATGTAATTATCTTTCAAAACCTACGGTCGAATCTTGAACAATTTGGGTTTTTATTTTGAAACCCTAAGGAGAATCTTTGAGCACTTTTGATGAATGAAGATGTATTTTGGGGTCCTTGGAACTGAATTTTCTGTTTTAGGGCTAAGTAAGAGTGGAAAAGGACCACTTTGTCCCCAACACAAAGAGTTTAAGTCACTAGATTTCTTTACATAGGCGCCACCCATCCCATTGCCTATGTTTACATAGGCGCCGCCTAGGCTTTCGCCTATGTTTACATAGGCGCCGCCTAGGCTATTGCCTATGCTTTCCAATGGCCATGGGCGATTGATTAGGCGACGTTTATCACTTTGAAGGGCCATAACTTCTTGCTCGGGTGTCGAATTTTAGCTAAATTGGTATCATTGGAAAGCTAACTCTAATAACTATCATTTGACATATTTTAGGCATCCTATTTCGACATTACAGAGTGTTATGGTCTATGGAAGCTGACAAACTTTACAAAATCCACTAAAACTTAGTCGATCGAAATAGTTTCAACTCGTCCTTGATTTGAAGGACCTCTATGGTCTAAATTCAAGATTGAGTGGATTCACGTGATAACAATAATTAACATGCCATATTGTCATAGGATTTTATGGCTTTGGGATTAATAATGCATCGAAATCATGGCCTATATTGTATCCCGAATTGCAAGGCGTTACATTATCCTACCTTAGGATCATTCATCCTGGAATGATGATGCGGGACACAGACAGACATGATTTCAAGCATAATAAAGGACTAGGAAAGATAAGATAGGAATAGTACTTTTTGTCTCCTCCTCCATCAAAGGAAACAAATTGGGATATCTAATTCTCATGTCATCTTCTGACTCCCAAGTTGCTTCTTCAACTTTCTGATTCTTCCACAGTACCTTTACTGAGGCTATCTCTTTGCTCATCATCTTTTGAACTTGGTGATCTAAAATTTCAATGGGCTCTTCTTCGTAAGACAAGGATTCTATCACTTTGATACCCTCTACTGGCAATACTATAGAATGATCTCCAATGCATTTCTTCAAGATGGATACATGGAATACCGGATGAATGGAACCCAAACTTGCAAGCAATTCTAACTCATATGCAACTGTACTAATTTTTTTCAAAATCTGATATGGCCCTATATAAAGAGGGCCCAATTTACCCCTTTTTCCAAACCGCATAACTCCTTTCATAGGAAAAACCTTGAGAAACACCCAATCACCAATTTCAAACTCTAGTTCTCTTCTCCGAACATCGGCATAGGACTTTTGACGACTCTGAGCAGTCTTGAGTCATTCTCTAATGATATTCACTTTCTCCATCGCCTGATGAACAAGATCAGGCCCATACAACTGAGTCTCACCCACTTCATACCATCTATCAGAGACCTACATCTCCTCTCATACAAAGCCTTAAAAGGAGCCATCTTGATGCTGGCATGGCAGCTATTATTGTAAGAAAATTCAACCAGTGACAGGTGATCTACCCAACTACCTTTGAAATGAATGACGTATGCCCTCAACATATCTTCGAGGGTCTGAATGGTACGCTCAGCTTGTCCATCTGTCTGAGGGTGGAAAGATGTGCTCAAATTCACTTGTGTACCTAAACTCTTCTGAAAGGATCTCCAAAACTGAGATGAAAACTGCGTACCTCTATCGAATATAATGGACACTAGTGCCCCATGAAATCTAACTATCTCCTCAATGTAAATCTTAGCATAAACCTCTCCCAAATAGTTAGTCCTCACAGGCAAAAAGTGGGCTGACTTGGTCAACTGATCTACAATTACCCATATAGAATTATACTGATTTTGGGATCTTGGAAGTTCTGTAATGAAGTCCATGTTTATTATCTCCCACTTCCATAAAGGCAAGGCTATCTCTTGGGAAGTACCACCTGGCCTCATGTGTTCTACCTTCACTTGTTGATAGTTCAAACACTTGGACACAAAATCAGCTACATCACGTTTCATGTTATTCCACCAATAGAAGGTTTTCAGATCATGGTCTATCTTAGTAGAGCCTGGGTGATTGACATACCTCGAAGTGTGTTCCTCATTAAGGATTCTTTCTCATAGCCCATCGACATTCGGAATGCACAACCTACCCTGAAATCTCAGAATACCATATCCACCAATTTCAAACGACATAACCTTTTATTGACCCACATCTTTCTTGATTTACATCAAGATGGGATCTTCAACCTGCTTTTCCTTTACTTCATCACAAAGAGATAACTTAGCTAACTCATAAACAATCATCCCTCCATCTTTGAAATATAAGAGTCGTATTCCCAGATTTGCAAGGCGGTGAATATCCTTCACTATCTCATTCTTTTCTTCTTCTACATGAGAAAGGCTGCCCATAGACAACCTGCTGAGGGCGTCGCTACAATATTTGCCTTGCTCGGATGGTAATGCAGACTCATATCATAGTCTTTCAAAAGCTCCATCTAACGCCTCTGCCTGAGGTTCAATTTTTTTTGTAAGAAAACGTACTGTAAACTCTTATGGTCAGTGTAAATATCAACATGCACTTCATAGAGATAGTGCCTCTAGATTCTAAGTGCAAACACCAAAGCTGCTAACTCCAAGCCTAGATGCATAAGCTATCACCTTACCACGCTGCATCAATACACAACCAAGTCCCAAACGGGACGCATCATAATAAACCACAAAATTATCTACACCCTCGGGAAGGGTCAAAATAGGAGCAGTAGTCAGCTTGTCCTTCAATTTCTCAAAACTATTTTCACAGGAGTCAGACCATACAAAATTCATCTTTTTCTGAGTTATTTTAGTAAGCGGAGTAGCTATGGAATAAAAACTCCCTACGAACCTTCTGTAATACCTCGCCAAACCCAAGAAGCTCCGAATATCGATTGGAGTCGTGGGTCTAGGCCATTTTCTTACTGCTTTAACTTTATGGGGATCCACTCTTATCCCATCACTGGACACAATATGCCCCAGGAAGGCAATAGTGTCTAACCAAAATTCACACTTAAAAAATTTGGCATACAGCTGATGATCCTTAAGGGTCTGAAGAATAATTTGGAGGTGATTGGCTTGATCCTCTTTACTCTTAGAATAGATCAGAATATCATCAATAAATACAATGACGAAAAAGTCAAGAAACTGACGAAACACTCTATTTATAAGATCAATGAAGGTTGCAGGGGTGTTAGTCAACCCGAAGGACATGACTAGAAATTCATAGTGACCATATCAGGTCCGGAAGGCTGTCTTGGGTATGTCTGACTGCCTAACTTTCAACTAATGATAACCCGAACGAAGGTCTATTTTTGAAAAACACTTGGCACCCTGAAGCTGGTCAAAAAGTTCGTCAATCCTATGAAGAGGATATTTATTTTTAATCGTGATGTTATTCAACTAACGGTAGTCTATGCACATCCGAAGGGACCCATCCTTCTTTCGCACGAAGAGCACGGGTGCAACCCATGGAGAAACACAAGAACGAATAAAACCTTTGTATAGGAGGTCTGCAAGCTGTTCCTTTACCTTCTTTAGTTCCACGGGAGCCATTCTATATGGCAGAATAGAAATTGGACAAGTGTCTGGAAACACATCAATGCCAAAATCTATCTCCCTTTTAGGGGGTATCCCTGGGAGATCTTCGGGAAAGACTTCTGATAATTTGTTCACTACAGGGACTGGCTGCAGAGGTAGGTTTCCAAATTTTGAATCTTTTACTCGGATTAGATGATACATACAACCTTTGGAGATAAGCTTTCGCGCTCTATGATAAGAGATAAAGTGACCTCAAGATTCCACCGAACTCCCTGCCCATACAATTGGTGTCTCATTCGGAAAAGAAAAAGTGACCTTTTGGGTTTTCCAATCACGGGTGGCATAACACGAATGGAGCCAGTCCATCCCAAGGATGGCATCAAAATCTATCATATCCAGTTCTATAAGGTCTGCCACAGTTTCCCTTCTATGAATAGACACGACATAATTTCTATATACCCTTATAGCAATAACAGAATCACCTACAAGAGTAGAAACAGAGAAGGGTTCTACAATAACTTTGAGCCCAAACCCAAAACAAGTATCCACATAAGGGGTAACATAAGATAAAATAAACCTGGGATCAAGCAAAACAAAAACATCACGAGAAAATATTTGTAACATACCGGTGACAACATCTGGTGAAGCTTTTGCCTACTGGTGGATAGTCAAAGAATATAACTGGTTGTGACTGCTTTCGACAACTGAAGGGGAACCCTTAGGAAAAGGAATTGTGGAGGCGGCTTTGGACTTAGCCCCCCACCCCTCCCCCCCGTATTTACTCCAGTTGAAGGACAATCTCTTTGAAGGTGACCCACTTTGCGACAAGTATAGCAGTTTATCCCTTCAAACAAGCACTTTTTTAGATGATTCCTTCCGCAAACCTCACACCACAGATAAGTATGACGCCGGTGGGCCACACTTCCCTAAGACTGTGTACCTAGAGCTTTGGACCCATGAGGATTCTGAAAACTCTAAGTTTGTCTATCTGTCGGTGGTCTGGGTACTGGGGCGCTGGCTGGTGACTGTGAATTATTCAAAAACTTCTTCTTCTTTGACCACTTATTACCCCAGTTACCACTCTGCGACTGACTCTGGTGCTGGTCTGAAGATCTAACTCTCTTAGCCTATCTATCTTTCTTTCTAGATTCAGCAATCTTTTTCTTCTTCTCTTCCACCTGCTACATATGAATGGTCAGTCAAGCAAAGTCTAACTCCTTATTCGACATAGCCCCTTGGCACTCAAGCACCAGGTTATCAGCAAGGCCAGATGCAAATTTCCTCATCTGGGCTCTCATATTACTAGTCAACTCTGATGCATAGCGGGCTAGTTCATTAAATTTCAAAGTGTACTCCTGGACACTCATACTGTCCTGCTTCAGATTCATAAACTTTTTCGCTTTGGTCTCCCTCAAATCCAAGGAAAGAATCAATCAACGAAAGCTTCCAAAAATTTGCCCTAAACTGTGAGCTCAGCACTTTCACCATTTTAATCTTCTCAGTCGACATACCACTGATTCGCAACGTCCTTAAGCTGATAGGTGCTAGCTCCACCCTTTCAACCTAATCCATATGCATTACCTAAAAGATCTTTTCCCTCTCATCCACGAAAACCTATAGATCTTCCTCAACCTTGGTGCCAGTGAATTTAGGTGGGTTCATCTTCATGAAATGTCCGACTCTAGTAGCCTCAAACGTAACAGATACAGACCCAACACCTTTCGATCGTTGAGCCTGGTTAGCTACCAACTGTGTCAGCATATGAATGGACCATCTGAATTCTGCATTTGAAATATCTCCCTGAGTAGTTGAGGCATGTTTGGCATTAGTCCGCAGAGCCCGGGTGGACTGGTCAGGACTGGAGGGACTCTCGGAGTAGGGACAAATTCTAGAGTGTGAGCCCTATTACGGGTCCACATCCCATGGGTGGGATGGATCTCATCTGCCTAAGCATTCTGATCGATAATACGATGTGGAGGCATAACTGTGTTTCTAAAACACAAGTGATCATTAATTAGGGGATAATTCAGACTCTGAAGCACGAGCTAAATCACAAAGAAGGGAGACATTTCCTAAATGCCTAGCAGCCTCCTGCTTATAAGTGTGGCGCGGTACACTCCCATAAATAAGACTCTACCTAATGCGATTTCGCAGACACCCTAGGACCATGAACCGCACTTTGATACCAAGCTTGTCACGACATGAACCAGGCCCTGGCCATAACGAGCATTTCAAACTATTGAGGCCCGAAACACCCCTATCTATCTGGTAATCATGCACCTAATTCATATGATCAAAGTAATGCAGAAAAACACAATAATTTGGAAACATAGTCATAATTATGAAAAGAAACAATAACGGGGAGAGAAGGCTCCCTCAACATCAATTAACCTCTAAATAACTGTCTGCGAAAATCTCTAACAAATGATTGAGTCTATAAACTGGGACAAGGCCCCCAGTAGACCCTAAAACTAAATATAAGATAAAAAGACAGTAGGACATAAGACCTTCCGAAACATAGAAGGCTCACCACTTGTCTCTACAGCTCTGTCTGAATGATCTACTGATTCTCTTGACCCCTAGACTGGACCTCTGAACTTGAGAGGTTGGAGAAGGGAGAGGGTTAGCACAAAAGTACTGGCACACAGAGATATCAATATAAAACATAAGATTTTTACAATATATAGTTGAGAGCCATTATAAAGCAATTTCATATCAAATCATTTAAAAACATATGGGCGTAATGCAATAGTTTCTCAACATCTATGAAATGCAACTGAGCAAGGTGGAATACCCTACATAATTTACACCAACTATCTAACCTCGGTTTCCACCGAGATTAGAGTATAAGTGAGGGAAAGACACACAAGATCACATAGCATGGTGTCTCAACCCAATGGTAGTGCCCAAGATCACTTAGACCGGACTCCTACATATAGTCCCAATTTGGGAATGACATGAAGTCAAGTACACAAGATCACTTAGCCTGGTACCAATATTCCGTGTCAGGAAACATGTTTTCCAGCGATGAGCCCTTATGTCTCAAATGCCTTCTTCGGTCATCCACCTTTCTTATGTAAAATCAATGCATTCAAATTTCATCTTATTTAATCAGATATCGTATTCTATAGGATATCGTCATACCTGACTTGAATGTCATCAATATACATCCACATATAAATAATCATGTAAAACCCATGGTGCTTTATCATTTACAAGTGGTGGACAATATTTATTTCAAATTCATGTTCTCTTTTGTTGATCACAATATAATATGGAGTATCAAAACATTATCATGGGAATTTAAAAACAATTTATCATTTATATTTATCAAACTTCCATGGAAAATATCAAATCACATATGCATGGTTTCAACCATTAAAGTATATAGGCAAACAATTCTCATGACATAAAGAAAATGACTTAGAAATCATATTAAAAGCAAGTTATTGGCATTTGATTGAAAACCCCTATTTAGAAACATGCATGTTCATAAAATCTACACCAATGAGATTTTAGGATAACCTCACGTACCCCTATTTCCAAGGATAGTAGATGTTTCTTGAAGCTTGCAGATTGGTGATTCCAAATATGTAATTATCTTTGAAAACCTACGGTCGAATCTTGAACTATTTGGGTTTTTATTTTGAAACCCTAAGGAGAATCTTTGAGCACTTTTGATGAATGAAGATGTATTTTGGGGTCCTTGGAACTGAATTTCGTGTTTTAGGGCTAATTAAGGGTGGAAAAGGACCACTTTGTCCCCAAGACGGAGTGTTTAAGTCACTAGATTTCATTACATAGGAGCCACCCATCCCATTGACTAGGTTCACATAGGCGCCGCCTAGGATATCACCTATGTTTACATAGGCTCCGCCTAGGCTATCACCTATGTTTATATAGGCGCTGCCTAGGCTATTGCCTATACTTTCCAATGGCCATGGAAGATTGGTTAGGCGATGCTTATCACTTTGAAGGGCCATAACTTCTTGCTCGGGTGTCGGATTTTTGCCAAATTGGTATCGTTGGAAAGATAACTCAAATAACTATCATTTGACACATAGTAGGCTTCCTAATTCAAAATATATAGAGGGTTATGGTCGATGGAAGCTGAGACACTTTATCACATCCAGTAAAACATAGTCGATCGAAATACTTTCAACTCGTCCTTGAGTTGAAGGACCTCTATAGAATAAATTCAAGATTGAGTGGATTAATATGCTACACAATAATTAACATGCCATATTGGCATAGGATTTTATGGCTTTGGGATTAACAACGCATCAAAATTATGGTCTACATTGTAGCCCAAATTGTGGGCCGTTACAATATATATTTACTTTCTAAATATGATGATGTTTACTCATGTATTTCACCCCCATATACTCAGTTTATTCTCAAAGTGTTGATCCACATATATGTCTATGTGCTACATTATCATATAATGTAGGTTCATTTGCTAAGTATCAACAGTGTGAGTAGTTCGAGCATCTTTATCTACGCTTCCACAGTTGGTGAGTCCTCATGATTTGAGGGCCTACTTATTCAAATTTCCAACTTTTATAGTATTTGAGTTAACATTTTTAGTTTAGTTTGAGTCAGTTGGGGGTCTATCCTAATGGCTCTCTAGTTCTTTGTTAGTAGTAGAGGCTTGTTGGACTATGAGTTTATTTACAGACTTTCAGTATTTGTTGTTTAGACATTAACTATAGTTTATTCAGTTTATTTTTTGTTATTATACAGTATTATTCCTTGATTAGATGATCTTGAAGTAAGGTTCAGACTTAGTAGTAGGCTCAAAGGGTTAGCTTGATTTTACTCGTAGCCGTGAGTACCGTGTGACATTTCGAGATCAGATTTTGGGGTGTTACAGTATTGCTCTCATAGGGAAGAGAAAGTTTAGATTTGTCACTAGAACCTGCAGTAAAAAGTTTTATAGAGAGGAGCTGCATAAGCAGTGGGAAACATGTAATGCCATTGTGCTTTCCTGGATCATGAACACTGTGAGTGAAAGTCTATTTTTTAGAATTGTTTATGCCATGAATGCTTCGGAAGTTTAGTAAGATTTGAAGGAGAGATATGAAAAAGTGAATTGTATGTATATATATCAACTGCATCGTGACATCAATATGCGCTCTAAAGGTACAGATTCAATCTCAGCTTATTTTACCAAATTGAAGAGTTTATGGAGTTAGTATGATGTACTAGTACCAAATCCTAGTTGTGATTGCCCTATGTCTAGAAAGTATTCAGATCATATGTGTCAACTTAGACTTTTACAATTTTAAGTGGCCTAAATGAGTCCTATGATCAAGCTAGAAGAGAGATATTGCTCAAAGGAGTGATTCCTACTTTTAATCAAGCTTATGCTACGCTTATAGAGGATGAAATCCAACTTTCAGCTTGTATGATGACTTTGAATGACAGATCAGAACCACATTCTATGCAAGCAAATCAAAATTATAGGTTTGGACAAGGCAACACTAACTATAAAGACAGAAAATGTGAATATTGCCATCTCTTAGGTCATATCAAGGAAACTTGTTATAAGTTGGTAGGTTATCTAAATGACTTGAAGAATAAGAAGAAACAAGGCTACAATTCTAACTTCAGATCATAGAACACTGGGAGCAACAACTTTTCCACACACAATGGTGGTAACAACTTTGTCAACACTGGTAACAAGTCTTCTCAGGCTCCAACTATGGTAGCTAGCCAAGTTGATGCTGCTAGTTCTAGTCATAAAGTGACTCGTGTAACACTAGCCAATCCTAACATATTCACTAATGAGTAGTACTCTCAGATTATGACCATGATGAGCAAGGATACCAAATATATGAAACAAGTAAATATGACAGGTATTACTACTTGTTTTTTTATCCAAAGCCTGTCCTAACAATTGGATTGTAGACTCAGGTGCTATACATCATGAGTTTGCACATAGACAGTTATTTGAAAGTAGTACCAGATTATACTCTAAATATTTGGACAAGTTTCACCTTCCAACAGATAATGAAGTGACAATCTCATATACTAAAGAAGCCTTCATTTTTGCAGATGATGTGATCAAAGATGTTCTACTTGTTCCAGACTTCAAACTCTATTTGTTTTCTATTGCTAAGATAACCAAGGCACTTTCATGCTTTGTGTCCTTTTTTGTATTTATGTATCTTTCTGGACCTCTTCAATGGCAAGGTAAGGGGAATTGGTAGACAACAGGTTGGACTATATGTCCTTAAAGGTGGTTGGGTAGGAGATAATAATCAGTCAGAATAAAAAACCTTTAAGTTCATTGCAGATGTCTCGACTTTTAGTTGCAGCTTATGGCACCAAAGACTTGGACACCCTGCTTCTCAGGTTCTCAAATGTTTATACATTCTGAAGAATCCTAGTGATGTAAAATTTTTGAATAAATGTATTGTGTGTCCTCTTGATAAATAGAAAAGATTGTCATTTCCTACAAGTACTACTAGATGCTCCACTTGTTTTGAACTTTTACATGTGGATTTATGGGGTCATATAAAACTTCTACTTTTGACAACAAATGTTATTTCTTGACTATGGTAGATAACCATAGTAGATATACATGGGTGCACTGATAACACTCAACTTACACCTCAAATAAGTGCAAGGTGGTCGTTGTCAATATATTTACCCAACTTTAGAGTCGGGGTTGAATCCACGAGAAACAATGTGACTGGCGATAAAACTAATTTGAAACTACAGCTACAAGTTGAATTTAAACAAATGATAGAAAAAGATAAAATTGTGTGGTTTTAAATGGTTAACCAAAAGTTGATAACCACTTCGATATAACAATGTTATGGGACACTAGAGTTATTGTTACCAAGATGCTTACATAGGTTGGGTTACAAATCATGTTAGAGTTCCAATTGACACTTAAATTGCAAGAAGAGTTGAATCCTATTATTTACCCATTCGTCTCTCAACCTCAGTAGGTAGTGTATCCGTTAATTCTCTCGAACTTAAAGGATGTGTTTGCTATTCAACTATATTCTCATATAGGTAAATCCGGTTAAGGCATTTTCCATTAAACTAAAGATTAAAATCTTTTGAGTCCATGTAAACTCTTTCTTTTCCCACATACACTTTCCTCTCGGACAAGTGATGTTCTTGGGCTCACCCTTCAAGTTTCAACTAAGAGAGATCGTCACATTGATCGACAAACACTTTTCTCTCTGAAAAGTGATGTTTTGGGGCTCACCTTTCAAGTTGCAACTAAGAGAGATCGTTCATTTCTCAGCAAGCACTTTTCTCTCAGACAAGTTATTGTTTCATTGAAGTTACCTAACAAACACTTTCCTCTCAGACAAGTGATGTTTGTAGTGCTGACTCTATTAAGTTGCAGCCAAGAAAGATCATTAAAATAAAGGAAGGTTTATACAACATCAATTTGTTATGGACATACATTAGATTCACAACCCAAATTAGTATTCACATCAAAGTTCCCATAACTAAAGTAAAGAAAATTAGCTATTCATGATACAAAGATCAACAATATGTATTGAATTCATAATCAAGAATAAGAAATAAATCATACCCACAATCAATCCTAAAATGGAAGATGTTTACAATAATGTTAGGAACCCTAAGTGAGAGGTTTTTTTTTCAATGAAACCCCAAAAGTTGCTATTTCTAACCCTGATTTAAAATAAATTCAAAATAAATTAGAAAAACCCTCAACTATGCCTTAAATACTTCAGCCTAACTATGGAAATAAAATAACAAAATAATTATTTTTCTCGAATAGGTGACGATGTAGCTGACGCCGCGTCAAGGATCTGACGGCGTATCACAGATGGTGTCAGATTTGCGCTAGTTGTCTTCAATATCTGCCTTAGGCTGATGATGTCCTCCGATAGCTTACCAGAGGAGTGACGGCGTGTAGCAAATGTCATCAGACCTTCATCTTATTTCACTATGTTCTGTCCCACTTGATGGCATCTTCTAATGGCTTACCAGACTTGTGACGACATATTGAGAATGTCGTCACCTTCATCCAGAAACTCTTCTTCACTATTCTTACTGATGCCTTTTTTTGGTAGCTTACCACATCTCTGACGGCTTGTAAGAAATGCCGTCAGACTCATATCAGCTCATTTGTACCAGATTTTACTTATTTTTTTCATCTTTTCTATGTTTTCCTCCCATCCTTGACTTTCCTACAAAATCTTAAGAAATAACATCAAAAACACCAATAATTACCTAAGAACTTACAATTATTTCAAGTTAAAAAGTCTTAAATGTGCTACGAAAATCTAGCACATCAACACCCTCAACTTAAAACAATTGCTTTTCCTCAAGCAACTACATAACACCATACTACGATGATTAACCAAGAGGCACATAACATACCTATCGCAGTTGATTATCCAGTTTAGCTCAACACTCATGCCACTCTCCATGTTTAATTACTTATAAATCCAATTATGCATATCAATGAAGATTAACAATGTGACCCAAAGGAATCAAGATATGGCATCAATTTAACAATAATAACCATGCATATGTACAAATTACACTACCCAAACAAGTAAACAGCTAGCAATGCAACCGATGTGCCCTTACAACAAATAAGTCCCTCCTCACTCATATATGAACTTAAGAATGTCAATGCGGGGACAGTCAAGAAACCCTCACACTTAGAAAGAAATTTCAATCAATGCATGTCAAATACCATATGCTTGCCCTTATTTTCATACCAAGGTATCCAGACAGGTAAGTTAGGATCACTGTAGGTCTTTACTTCGGCTTGTAATGTAGGCAAAAGGCTGGTATGATATTCAATGGCATTTAAAGTGACTAAGCCTCCTTGGAACTACCTTAACTTTTGGGGTTCACTTATTAACCTTTTTATTTTTTTTCTTCTTTTCTTGATCACACATTATTCAGGATGGAGTAGCTTTTCTTATTCATTTTTTTCACAACTATTATTTTCTTATTCTTTATCCACAGCACCCTACTTTTTATTCTTTTTTCTTTTATTCGACCATTCCTCATACTCATTTTACATCATGCACCCCTATGATAGCCATCCTCGACTTAGGCTATTTGCCTAAGTTAAGGTGCACAGTATCTAAGGAGGACCAGGGCCAAAACATGTTCATTATGATATAAATGGGAAGGTGATAGGTGTCATAGAAAGAAATGGTCAATTCAGGCTCAAAATAGGGGTTAAGAGATATCATGCATAACAGGGAAGATCATTTAGGCTAAAAGTGGGCTAACATCGACAACGGCCTATGATCCTTTTCTAACCCCTATCTTTCAACCAAAGTAAGACTAACCAGTCAAGTTCTGGATTTAACACACAAAGGGAACTAATTAGTATCTCACACACACATGGCACAAAGGTGCATCACAAGCTACTACCTATCCGATTCATGTGATTGTTTAGCAGTACATATCATGTCACTAGTACTAATGCCATAACAAGATGCACAGTGGTCACACATAAATGTATATCACACAGTTATGAAACAGACCAATGGAGAGGTGTTTATCAGTCTCAAAAATAAATAAAAATATGTCAACTATCCTAGATACTTATTTTTCTCCCAATTAACCACAATACGTCATAAAACAAAACACAATATGCCTAAACATGCCAGCTCTAATAGGAACAAGACTCCAAGGAAAAGAGCCACAGAAACAAAAACCCACGGAGGACATCAACACCCACAAGTAGCCCCACCCTCAACTAAAAATCATGCAATGTTTCCAATGCGTCAAACCAAAACAAGAGAGTTAGAAACATACCTGTGGCACCATAGATGCAAAGATCTGATGTAAATCACATAAGACGAATACAAACAACAAAATACCTTGGGTTGCCTTCCAAGAAGCGCCTAGTTTAATGTCGCGGCATGATCCAACTCAACTTTTTCCTCCACCTTAAGGATATGAATTTCACCCCCAACTTAGAGTCCATATTTTTGCCTCACTCATAGGGAAGTGTTACAAAGATTAAGAAGCCAAGTAATGAATGATGCATGGTAAAAAACTCGACCTTAAAGTGAGGTGTGTTTTTATGTTGTTTATCAAGTGTAAAATAAAGAATATAGGATTCTTGCTCCTTATCTTCACAGTCTTCTACTAGTTTAGATGATTCCACAGAGAAGATATCATCTAAACATAATGTGGAAAAATGCTTCGGGTGTGGCCTAACAAATCCTACGTCAAAATTTACACTATCCTCTACAGACTCACTTTTATTCATCTTCTCAACATTTTCACTTTGAATTGGGCTAGAGTCTTCATAAGAGATTGACTTGTTTTCTTCTTTTGCCTCTAGCACCATTTCCTCAATCTTGGCATCATCCCTCATGGTTGGTTCGGTTGGTTGGGAAATCTCCAAGCTCTGCTCAACATCAAGAACAACATCAATATAGGGTTTTTGCTCCTCATCTTCACACTCATCCATTATGTTAAATGATTCTACAGATAAGATATCATCTAACCACAATGTAGAAAAGTGTTTTGGATGATTGACCTCGATATCCGTCTCTTCTATCCTTTCTCTTCCCTCGTCCTAATGTCTTGACGTATATCACATATGGTATCATTCGTTGTGTCTATAAGATCCAACATTAGTTGAAGCATATCTTCAATGTCACTCTTTCCAGTGCTTTATTCTTCCCTTTCATGACCATAAGACCTATCATACTCATAAGAAGAACTAGAACCTGGGTTAGCACAATAGGGGGAAGGGGCATTTGGCTAATCACTCCAATGTCCATCCTGACCACCATATAAAGAACAATTATACTCCCAGTAGGCTAGATATGGTGCACACATCTCTCTCCGAGGAGCATATTTATAATCTTTCCAAAAGTGAGGTCCATCACAATATGGACATGGATTGGAAAGAGATGATTTCCAACCATAAAACTCATGTTCATTCCAAGATGCCATAGTAATAAGTAAATTAAAATAAAAATATACCTAACACAAGAATTAAAAGAAAACTAAAAACAAATATTTACAAGTTTGAATTCAAGAAAGTAGGCTAAAATTCTAAACCAACTCAATACGGCAAATTGTTCCCCGACAACGGTGCCATTTTTTATAATGCTCAACTTACACCTCAAATAAGTGCAAGGCGGTCGTCGTTAATATATTTACCCAACTTTGGATTCGGGATCGAATCCACGAGGAACAATGTGACTGGCGATCAAACTAATTTGAAACTACAGCTACAAGTTGAATTTAAACAAATGATAGAAAAAGATAACATTTAGGGGTTTTAAATGATTAAATAAAAGTTGATAAACACTTCGATTTAACAATGTTATGGGACACTAGAGTAATGGTTACAAGATGCTTACATGGGTTGGGTTGCGAATCACTTTAGAGTTACAATTGACACTTCAATTGCTAGAAGAGTTGAATCCTAAAATTTACCCATTCGTCTCTCAACCTCAGTAGGTAGTGTATCCATTAATTTTTTCGAACTTAAATGATGTGTTTTCTACTCAACTATGTTCTCATATAGGCAAATCCAGTTAAAGCATTTGCCATTAAACTAAAGATTAAACTCTTTTGAGCCCATGTAAACTCTTTCTTTTCCCACATACACTTTCCTCTCAGACAAGTGATGTTCTTGGGCTCACATTTCAAGTTGCAACTAAGAGAGATCGTTACATTTCTCGACAAGCACTTTCCTCTCAGACAAGTGATTGTTTCATTGATGTAGCCTAACAAACACTTTCCTCTTAGACAAGTGATGTTTGTAGTGCTAAATCTATTAAGTTGCAGCCAAGAAAGATCATTAAAATAAAGAAAGGTTTATACAACATCAACTTCTTATGGACATACATTAGATCCAAAACCTAAATTAGTATTCACATCAAGGTTCCCATAACTCAAGTAAACAAAATTATCTATTCATGATACAAATATCAAAAATATGTATTAAATTCATAATCAACAATAAGTAATAAATCATACCCACAGACAATTTTCAAATGGAAGATGTTTACAAGAATGTTAGGAACCCTCAATGAGAGGTTTTTTTTTCAATGAAACCCTAAAAGTTGCTATTTATAACCCTGATTTAAGACAAATTCAAAATTAATTATAAAAAACCTCAACTATGCCTTAAATACTTCAACCTAACTATGAAATAAAATAACAAAATAATTATTTTTCTAGGACAGGTGATGATGTAGCTGACACCGCGTCAAGGACCTGATGCGTATCACAGATGGTATCAGATTTGCTCTAGTTGTCTTCAATATTTTCCTTAGGCTGACGATGTCCTCCGACAGCCTACCAGAAGAGTGACGATGTGTAGCAAATGTCTTCAGACCTTCAGCTTATTTCACCATGTTCTGTCCCACTTGACGGCATCTTCTGACGGCTTACCACGCTTGTGGTGACATATTGATAATGCCGTCACCTTCATCCAGGAACTCTTCTTCACTGTTCTTCCTGACACCTTTTTCTGGTAGTTTACCACATCTCTGACTGCTTACAAGAAATGCCGTCAGACTCATATTAGCTCACTTGTACCAGATTTTACTTATTTTGTTCATCTTTCCTATGTTTTATTCCTATCCTTGAATTTCCTACAAAATATTAAGAAATAACATCAAAAACACCAATAATTACTTTAGAACTTACAATTATTTCAAGTTAAAAAGTTTTAAATGTTTTACAAAAATCTAGCACATCATGCACCTGTTGAAGTTAAAGTCTGAGACCATAGTAGCCATTAAAACATTTATTCCTATGATTAAAACTAAATTTTTAATGGTGGTGAAAACCATCAGATCTGATAATGGAACTGAATTTATCAACTCGTAATGTAAGACATTATTTTAGTCCCTAGGCATTCTATATCAAACCAACTATCCTCACACTCCTCAATAGAATAGAGTTATGGGGAGGAAGCACAGACACATATTAAACATTGCCAGAGCACTCAAGTTTCAGTCTCACTTGCCCATTAAGTATTGGGGACTATGTGTAAAGGCTGCAGTGTATATAATGAATAAGTTACCATCTTCTGCTCCGAGTGGTAAATGTCTATTTTAGTTGACATTTTCCAAGGATACCAAGCTGTCTCATCTAACATATTTGGATGCTTATGCTATCTAACTATCTTACCAAGAGGTGATAAATTCACAGAAAGGTCCAAACCTGTAGTATTGTTGGAATATTCAGAGTCTCAGAAGGGATATTTGTTGTTGGATTTCAACTCAAAGAGATTACTAGTTATTAGATATGTTGTGTTTCATAAAGATACATTTCTTTTTGCTTCCTTGCCAGCACAAAATAGACAAGCTTCCTCATCTGAAAATGTTATCACTTATTTCTTGATCCCCACAGATAATGAAATACTTATTGAGACATCTACTGAGAGTGTTACTGAAGATGCTCCAATTGAAGAGGATGGTATTACTAATACTACATTACCTGGTGCAGCTTCACCTGGCACAAATCATGAAGACACCTGTCAAGATGAGCCTTCCATGCCTCAACCATTTTCTCGTAGACCATCAAGAACAAGTAGACCACCAGTATGGATACATGATTATGTTGACACTTCCAGAAACCAGATATGCAGGCATCCATTATCCAATAGCCTATCTTACAAAAATTTGAGTCCTACTTATCAGTGCTATATAACCAAATTTTGTACTTTCACTAAGCCTTAGCACTTTAAACAAGTTGTAGAAGATGAAAGGTGGGTGGAAGATATGAAGTCTGAAATTCAAACCTTTGGAAGCCAACAACACATGGATCATTGTTGATCTACCTAAAGGTAAGAATACTGTTGGTTCCTAGTAGATATACAAAATTAAATATCTTGCAAATGATGAGGTGGAGAGGTTCAAAGAAAGGTTAGTGGCCAAAGGATATAGTCAACAGGAGGGGTTAGATTATCATGAAACCTTCTCATCAGTGGCTAAGATGGTTACAGTAAGATGTGTGATTGCAGTAGCTATATCTAAGGTTGGAATCTTCATCAAATGGATGTGTATAATGCATTCCTACAAGGGTATCTAGAGGAGAAATTCTACATGGAAATGCCTGAAGGATTTAGAAGACAGAGAAAGCATAAGGTGTGTAAGTTGAGCGAATCCTTGTATGGTCTTAAACAGTCCTCTAGGCAGTGGAATCTGAAGCTCACTCATGCCTTACTTGATGTTGGTTTTACTCAGACTACACATGACTATTACCTATTCACTATACATCAAGGTAATGATATTGTGATAGTGTTTGTATATGTTGATGATTTAGTAATTACTAGGAGCAGTGCATCATTGATCAATGCCACCAAAATCAAGTTGCATCAGTAGTTCAAAATGAATGACTTGGGGGATCTCAAGTATTTTTTGGGTATTGAACTTTTAAGATCAACATCACGGATCATATTGAACCAAAGAAAGTACATTTTTTAGTATATTGCGGACACAGGGCTTAGTGGTTCTAAACCCGCTATCACTCCTTTAGAATCTAATGCCAAGTTAACATCAATTGAGTATGATCAAGCCACTGGTGCACAAGGTGATGATTTGCTATCTAACATTTCATCTTACCAAAGACTTGTTGGCAAACTTATGTATGCAATTATTACAAGGATAAACATAAACTTTGTTGTCCAAACTCTCAGCCAATTCATGGAACACCCTAAGAAGACTCACTGGGAAGCAGCTACTAGGGTCGCCAAATACCTTAAAGGTTTGGTTGGTTAAGGTGACTAGTTAAAGGCTGAGCCTGCTCATACTCCAACTTACTGGTGTGACTCAGATTGGGCTGCTTGTCCAAACACCAGAAGATCAATTACTAGTTATGCAATTCACTTTGGTAAATCACTAATATCATGAAATCAAAAAAACAACACACTATTTCCAGGAGTTCTGCTGAAGCTGAGTACAGAAACATGGCTTTAGCAGTTGCAGAGCTCACTTGGTTGGTTGGTTTGTTTCAGGAACTCAGGGTTCATGTCACCCTTCCTATTTTAGTCTTTAGTGACAACAATTCAGCCAGTCAGTTGGCCAACAACCCTGTGTTTCATGATAGAACCAAACACATTGAGATTGAAGATCTTTTCATCAGGGACAAGACCAAAGATGGCTTAATTAAGGCTCTATAGGTTCAGTCTCGTGATCAACTTGCTGACCTGCTTACCAAGGGCCTTAGCCTTGCTCAACAAACTCATTTACTTGGCAATCTTGGTGTGCTAAACATCCTGCACCTTGTAGCTTAAGGGGGAGTGTTTTGACTACTACATACATTACTACATACATAACTAGTGATATGATAGCTGAGTTAGTTGTAGAAGTTGTTGAAAGTTGTCCGAGGTTGTTAGATAATGATTAGTTAGTTACAACAAGCTGTCAATGAGCTGGATACATGATTCACTTCTTAGCTCAATATTAGCTCAAGTCTATAAAGAGACATATAATTGTAAGCTTCAAGTAAGAATAATAAAAATTCAGTTTCTATCTATCTTCTTCTTCTATTTGATTGCAAGCTATCAGGCTGCAATACTTCTATTTCACAAATTTTTTCAAGCCAAAAAAAAAGATTTATTTGTATCACCACATGATTTATCTATTTTACCACCACCTAGTGATGGCATTGGTATTTTTTCCAATACCAACAGTGAGTCACCAATCACCTATCCCAAATTCTATCCCAGTAGGGGGAAACCTCCTATAAAGAAGAAAAAAATTGAGGGGCAGACAGTGGTTGGTGAACCTTGCTCTTGCCCAGAAGCAACGCCGACAAAGACATTTAAGAAGCCACCTAGTGATGAAACTATTGGTATTTTGTCCAGTTCCAAGATTGAACTACCGACCCTCACAAATTCTAAGACTTATAGAGGAAGACCTCCTACAAAAAAGAAGAAATTAGAAGGGAAGACCCATGTGGGTGAACCTGACTATTGCCTAGAAGCAACCTTAATAAAAGAAAGTGATGACATTGTTGTTATTTCGTCCTATAACAAGAGTAAGCCATCGATTTTTATGAATTCTAGGTGTCATAGGGGAAGACTCCCTACAAATAAGAAGAAATTCGATTAGCAGACATGGGCCAGTGAACCTGACCCTTGCCTAGCTAAGTGCATGCTATCTTTGTCCTTGAAAAGAGAAATTAGAAATATCTCTTAGTTTCGGGCTGGAAATTTGAAGCCCAATAGAATGTGATAAAATTTAAAAATGTCACGTTGCTCTAAATGTAAATGTATGTGAGTCAATTAGTCAAGTTTGTCAGGCGTTGGAAGAGTCAAAAACTCGTGCACTGGAAAGTTCACGTGAAAAACGCCGGCATTGAATATGCGTTCAAAACTAAAAAAGAAAAATAAACTCATGATATCTAGGGTATCGTTGTTCAAACTAAAAAAAACACTAAATTCAAGACTAAAATGGCCAAAATAAAAATCTGAAAAGCACTTAGCATTGAAAGTTCACGTAATAATCGTCGGGATTGAATATGCGTTGGAAACTAAAAAAGAAAAAGTAATACATGATCTCTAGCATGTCCTTGCTCAATCTAAAAAAGTACTAAATTCATGACTAAAACTGCCAAGACGAAAAACTAAAAAGCACTAAGCATTAAAAGATCACTTGTAAACCTCGGGACTGAATATGCATTGGAAATTAAAAAAGAAAAAGTGATACATGATGTCAAGCGTGTCATTGCTCAAACTAAAATAGCATAAATTCAAGACTTAAACGGCCAAAATAAAAAAACTGAAAACCACTAAGCATTGAAAGTTCGCGTAAAAAACTTCAGGATTGAATATGCGTTGGATTCTTAAAAGAAAAAGTAATACATGATGTCTAGCATATCGTTGTTCAAACTAAAACATGAAATTCAAGACTAAAAAGACAAAGATAAAAAATTAAAAGAACTAACCTCTAAAAGTTCACGTGCAAACCTCAGCACTGAATATACATTCTAAACTAAAAAAGAAAAAGCGATATATGATATCTAGCAAGTCGTTGCTCAAACTAAAAAAAAACTAAATTAAAGACTAAAGAAGCCAAGATAAAAAATTGAAAAGCACTAAGCATTGAAAGTTCACGTGAAAAACGTCGGCATTGAAAATGCGTTCAAAACTAAAAAAGAAAAAGAAATACATGATGTCTAGGGTTCGTTGCTCAAATTAAAAAAGAACTAAATTCAAGACTAAAACGGCTATGTTAAAAAACTAAAAATCACTAAGAATTGAAAGTTCACGTAATAAACGTCGAGATTGAATATGCATTGGAAACTAAAAAAGAAAAAGTAATACATGATCTCTAGCGTGTTGTTGCTCAATCTAGAAAAGCACTAAATTCATGACTAAAACTGCCAAGATGTAAAACTGAAAAGCACTAAGCATTAAAAGTTCACTTGCAAACCTCGGGAATGAATATGCATTGAAACTATAAAAGAAAAAGTAATACATGATGTCTAGCGTGTCGTTTCACAAATGATAAAAGCATTAAATTCAAGACTAAAATGGATAAGACAAAAAAATTAAAAAACACCAACAATTGAAAGTTCATGTGAGAACCCAGGGGAGTGAATATACATTGGAAACTAAAAAAGAAAAAGTAATACATAATATCTTGTGTGTCACCGCTCAAACTAAAAAGCACAAAATTCAAGGTTAATACAGCCAAGATAAAAAATTGAAAAGCCCTAAGCAACGAAAGTTAATGTGAAAAACATCGGAATAGAATATGCGATGAAACTAAAAAAGAAAAAGTAATACATGACGTCTTTCATATCGTTGCTAGAACTAAAAAAGCACTAAATTCAAGACTAAGCGGCAAAAATAAAAAATCAAAAAGCACTAAACATTAAAAGTTCACGTGAAAAACATCGACAATGAATATGAATTGAAAACTAAAAAAGAAAAAGTCATACATGATGTCGAGTGTGTTGTTGCTCAAACTAAAAAAAAATACTAAATTCAAGGCTGAAACGGCTAAGATAGAAAACTGAAAAGCACTAAGCATTGAAAGTTCACGTGAAAAATATCAGAAATGAATTTGCGCTGGAAACTAAAAAAGATAAAGTAATACATGATGTCTAGTGTGTCGTTGCCAATCTGAAAAAGCACTAAATTCAAAACTAAAATGGTCAAGACAAAAAATTGGAATGCACTAAGCATTGAAAGTTCACGTGCCAAGCCCGAGACTAAATTTGCATTGAAAACTAAAAAAGACAAAGTTATACATGATGTATAGTGTGTCGTTGCTCAAACTAAAAAAAAAACTAAATTCAAGACAAAAACAAAAAAATAATAAAATAAAAAGTACTACGCATTGAAAGTTCGCGTGAATAACCTCAAGATTGAATATGCATTGAAAGCTAAAAAAGGAAAAGTTATACACGATGTCTAGCACATCGTTGCTCAAACTAAAAAAGTACTAAATTCAAGACTAAAACGACCAAGATAAAAAACTAAAATGCACAAAGCTTTGAAAGTTCGCATACAAACCTCGGGATTTAATATGTATAAGAAACTAAAAAAAGATGATACGGGATGTCTAGTGTGTCGTTGCTCAAACTAAAAGAACACTAAATTCAAGGCTAAAATGACTAAGATAAAAAGTTGAAAGGTACTAAACTTTGAAAGTTCACCGGAAAATCGCGGGCCTGAATATGCATTGAAAACTAAAAAAAATGATACATAATATCAAACGTGTCATTGCTCAAACTAAAAAAGCACTAAATTCAAGACTAAAATAGTCAAGATAAAAATTTGAAAAGTACAAAGCTTTGCATGTTCACATGCAAACCTCGAGATTGAGTATGCATTGAAAACTAACAAAGAAAAAGTGATACATGATGTCTAGTGTGACGTTGCTCAAACCAAAAAAGCACTAAATTCAATCCTAAAATGGCCAAGATAAAAAGTTAAAAAACACTAAGCATTGAAAGTTTACGTATAAAAAACTAGAGATTAAATTTGCTTGGAAAAAAAAAAGAAAAGTAATACCTGATGTCTAGTATGTCGTTGCTCAAACTTAAAAAACACTAAATTCAAGACTAAAATGGCCAAGATAAAAAAATGAAAAAGAACTAAGCATTGAAAGTTCACACAAAAAGCGTCGGGATTGAATATGTCTTGGAAAGTAAAATTGAAAAAGTAATGCATGATGTCCAGCATGTCGTTGATCAATCTAAAAAGCACACTAAATTCAAGACAAAAACAGCAAAGATAAAAAACTAAAAAACACTAAGTATTGATAGTTCACGTGCATGATACGTGATCTCTAGCGTGTCATTGTTCAAACTAAAACAATACTAAATTCAAGACTAAAAGAACCAAGATAAAAATTTGAAAATCATTTAACTTTGAAAGTTCACGTGTAAACCTCAAGACTGAATATGCATTGAAAATTGAAAAAAGGAAAATTACAACATTATGTCTAGTGTGTCATAGCTCAAACTAAAAAAGCACTAAATTCAAAAATAAAATGGTCAAGATAAAAAAATGAAAAACACTATGCATTGAGAGTTCACGTGAAAAACCTCGGGATTGAATATGCATTTGAAACTGAAAAAGGAAAAGTAATACATGATGTCTAGCATATCATTTCTCAAACTTAAAAAACATTAAATTCAAGACTGAAAGGGCCAAGATAAAAAACAAAAAAGCACTAGGCTTTGAAAGTACACGTGAGAACCATGGGAACTGAATATACATTGAAAACTAAAAAAGAGAAAGTGATACATGATGTCTAGCATTTCGTTACTGAAACTAAAAGGCACTAAATTCAAGAGTAAAATGGATAAGATAAACACTAAAAATCACTAAGCATTGAATGTTCACTTGAAAAACCTCGGGATTAAATATGCACTGGAAACTAACAAAGAAAAAGTAATGCATGATGTCTAGCATGTCATTGCTCAAACTTAAAAATCACTAAATTCAAGACTAAAATGACGAAGATAAAAACTGAAAAGCGTTAAGATTTGAAAGTTCATGTGCAAACCTCGGGATAGAATATGCATTAGAAACTAAAAAAAAAGTGATACGTGATGTCAACCGTGTTGCTGCTCAAACTAAAAAAGCACTAAATTCAATACTAAAATCAGCAAGATAAAAAAACTAAAAAGCACTAAGCATTGAAAATTCACGTGAAAAACGTCGGGATTGAATATGCATTGGAAACTAAAAAAGGAAAAGTAACACATAATGTCTAGCATGCCGTTACTCAAACTAAAAAAGCACAAAATTTAAGACAAACAACCAACATAAAAAACTGAAAAGCACTAAGCTTTGAAAGTTCATGTGCAAACCTCGAGACTAAATATGCATTGGAAACTAAAAAAGAAAAAGTGATACATGTGTCAAGCGCGTCGTTGTTTAAACTAAAATATCACTAAATTCAAGAATAAAACGGCCAAGACAAAAAAATGAAAAGCACTACGCATTGAAAGTTCGCATGAAAAACATCGGGATTGAATATGCGTTGGAATCTAAACAAGAAAAAATAATACATGATGTCTAGCATGTCATTGCTCAAACTTAAACATGAAATTCAAGACTAAAACGGAAAGATAAAAAATTAAAATCAGTAAGCTTTAAAAGTGCAAGAGAAAAACTCAGGACTGAATATACATTGAAAACTAAAAATGAAAAAGCGATACATGATATCTAGCAAGTCGTTGCTCTAACTTAAAAACACTAAATTCAAGACTAAATCGGCTAAGATAAAAACTAAAAAGCACTAAGCATTGAAAGTTCACGTAAAAAACGTCGGCATTGAATATGCGTTCAAAACTAAAAAAGAAAAAGAGATACATGATGTCTAGGGTGTCGTTGCTCAAACTAAAAAAAAACACTAAATTAAAGACTAAAATGAACAAGATAAAAAATTGAAAAGAACTAAGCATTGAAAGTTCACGTAATAAACGTCGGGATTGAAAATGCTTTGAAAACTAAAAAATGAAAAGTAATACATGATCTCTAGCGTGTCATTGCTCAATCTAAAAAAGCACTGAATTCATGACTAAAACTACCAAGACAAAAAACTGAAAAACACCAAGCATTAAAAGTTCACTTGCAAACCTCAGGACTAAATATGCATTGGAAACTAAAAAAGAAAAAGTGATACATGATGTAAAGCGTGTCCTGCTCAAACTAAAATAGCACTAAATTCAAGACTAAAACGGCCAAAATAAAAAAACTGAAAATCACTAAGCATTGAAAGTTCACGTGAAAAACGTCAGGATTGAATATACGTTGGAATCTAAAAAGAACATGATAGCTAGCATATCGTTGCTCAAACAAAAGCACGAAATTCAAGAGTAAAACGGCAAAGATAAAAAATTAAAAGAACTAAGCTTTAAAAGTTCATGTGCAAACCTCAGGACTGAATATACGTTGAAAACGAAAAAAGAAAAAGAGATATATGATATCTAGCAAGTCGTTGCTCAAACTAAAATATAACTAAAATAAAGACTAAAACAGCCAAGATAAAAATTGAAAAGCACTAAGCACTGAAAGTTCACGTGAAAAACGTTGGCATTGAATATGCGTTCAAAACTAAAAAAGAAAAAGAAACACATGATATCTAGGGTATCGTTGCTCAAACTAAAAAAAGCACGAAATTCAAGACTAAAATAGCCAAAATAAAAAAACTGAAAAGCACTTAGTATTGAAAGTTCACGTAATAATCGTCGGGATTGAATATGCGTTGGAAATTAAAAAAGAAAAAGTAATACATGATCTGTAGCATGTCGTTGCTTAATCTAAAAAAGTACTAAATTCATGACTAAAACTGTCAAGATGAAAAAATGAAAAGCACTAAGCTAAAGTTCACTTGCAAACCTCGGGACTGAATATGCATTGGAAACTAAAAAAGAAAAAGTGATACATGATGTCAAGCATACCGTTGCTCAAACTAAAATAGCACTAAATTCAAGACTTAAACGGCATAAATAAAAAACTGAAAAGTACTAAGCATTGTAAGTTCGCGTGAAAAACTTCAGGATTGAATATGCGTTGGAATCTAAAAAGAAAAAGTAATACATGATGTCTAGCATATCGTTGTTCAAACTACAACACGAAATTCAAGACAAAAATGGCAAAGATAAAAAATTAAAAGAACTAAGCTTTAAAAGTTCACGTGCAAACCTCAGGACTGAATATATATTCTAAACTAAAAAAGAAAAAGTGATATATGATATCTAGCAAGTCGTTGCTCAAACTTAAAAAAAACTAAATTAAAGTCTAAAACAGCCAAGATAAAAAATTGAAAAGCTCTGAGCATTGAAAGTTCACATGAAAAATATCGGCATAGAATATGTGTTCAAAATTAAAAAAGAAAAAGAAATACATGATGTCTAGGGTGTCGTTGCTCAAATTAAAAAAGAACTAAATTTAAGACTAAAACGACCAAGTTAAAAAATTGAAAAGCACTAGGCATTGAAAGTTCACGTAATAAACGTCGAGATTGAATACTCATTGAAAACTAAAAAAGAAAAAGTAATAAATAATCTCTAGCATGTCGTTGCTCAATCTAAAAAAGCACTAAATTCATGACTAAAACTGCCAAGGTGAAAAACTAAAAAGCACTAAGCATTAAAAGTTCACTTGTAAACCTCGGGAATGAATATGCATTGAAACTAAAAAATAAAAAGTAATACATGATGTCTAGCGTATCGTTTCCCAAATGATCAAAGCACTAAATTCAAGACTAAAGTGGATAAGCCAAAAAAATTAAAAAACACTAACAATTGAAAGTTCATGTCAGAACCCTGGGGAGTGAATATACATTGGAAACTAAAAAAGTAAATGTAATACATAATATCTTGTGTGTCAGTACTCAAACTAAAAAGCACAAAATTCAAGGCTAAAACAGCCAAGATAAAAAACTGAAAAGCACTAAGCAACGAAAGTTAATGTGAAAAACATCGGTATTGAATATGCGATGAAACTAAAAAAGAAAAAGTAATACATGACGTCTTTCATATCGTTGCTCAAACTAAAAAAACACTAAATTCAAGACTAAGTGGCCAAGATAAAAAATCAAAAAGCACTAAAGATTAAAAGTTCACGTGAAAAACATCAACAATGAAAATGCATTGAAAACTAAAAAAGAAAAAGTCATACATGATGTCGAGTGTGTTGTTACTCAAACTAAAAAAAATACTAAATTCAAGGCTAAAACGGCTAAGATAGAAAACTGAAAAGCACTAAGCATTGAAAGTTCACGTGAAAAATATCAGAAATGAATTTGCGCTTGAAACTAAAAAAGATAAAGTAATACATGATGTCTAGTGTGTCATTGCCAATCTGAAAAAGCACTAAATTCAAGACTAAAATGGTCAAGACAAAAAATTGGAATGCACTAAGCATTGAAAGTTCACGTGCCAAGCCCGAGACTGAATTTGCATTGAAAACAAAAAAAGAAAAAGTTATACATGATGTCTAGTGTGTCATTGCTTAAACTAAAAAAAAAAAACTAAATTCAAGAAAAAATCAGAAAAATAAAAAAATAAAAAGTACTACGCACTGAAAGTTCGCGTGAATAACCTGACGATTGAATATGCATTGAAAGATAAAAAAGGAAAAGTAATACATGATGTCTAGCACGTCGTTATTCAAACTAAAAAAGCACTAAATTCAAGACTAAAACGGCCAAGATAAAAAACTAAAATGCTTAAAGCTTTGAAAGTTCGCGTGCAAACCTCGGGATTGAATATGTATTGGAAACTAGACATCATGTATTACTTTTCCTTTTTTAGTTTCCAACACATATTCAATTTCACGTGAAAGTTTAATGATTAGTGTTTTTCAAGTTTTTATCTCGACCATTTTAGTCTTGAATTTAGTGCATTTTTAGTTTGAACAACGACACGCTAGACATCATGTATCACTTTTTATTTTTAAGTTTCCAATGCATATTAAGTCTTGAGGATTGCACATGAACTTTCAAAGATCAGTGCTTTTCAATTTTTTATCTTCGTTGTTTTTGTCTTGAATTTAGTGGATTTTTAGTTTGAGCAACGACATGCTAGACATCATGTATTACTTTACCATTTTTTAGTTTCCAACGCATATTCAATCCCAAGGGTTTTCACGTGAACTTTCAACGCTTAGTGCTTTTCAGTTTTTCTTGGCTGTGTTAGTGATACATGATGTCTAGCATGTCGTTGTTCAAACTAAAAATGCACTAAATTCAAGACTAAAATGGTCGAGATAAAAACTTGAAAAACACTAATCATTAAACTTTCACGTGAAATTGAATATGTGTTGGAAACTAAAAAAGGAAAAGTAATACATGATGTCTAGCGTGTCATTACTCATACTAAAAAAGCACTAAATTCAAGATTAATATGGCCAAGATAAAAAACTAAAAATCACTAAGCATTGAAAGTTCACGTGCTAACTTCGGGACTGAATATGCATTTAAAACCAAAAAATAAAATGTAATACATAATATCTAGAGTGTCGTTGCTCAAACTAAAAAAAACACTAAAATCAATACTAAAACTGCCAAGATAAAAAACTGAAAAACACTAATAATTGATATTGAATATGCATTGAAAACTAAAAAAAAAAATTGATACCGATATCTAGTATGCCGTTCATGTTTTTTCATGACAATAAACACACGTAGTGTATTGTGTAGGGACCAAGACCAAGACCTAGATTATCATGCAGACTCACACGCGTTGCCTTATAAATGATATTTTGGGAGTCACTTTAATCATTGCAATCCCTTATTTATTCAATCCCCCATTCTATCTTGCACGAAAGCAAAAAACATAAACAAAAATTTTTTTCCTTCCGCTAGTGCACACTTCTATTTCTTATTTAACTTGCATCATTATATTGAGGCATGTTTTATGTTTGCATTTTTTTTTTGATAAAAGGAATATGTTATTATACATATATATATATATAATTTCTGAGTTACAAATGAAATAGACGTAACATTATCACTGATGACAACATTAGGGATTAGAAATAAGTTACAAAAACAGACTACTGCATTACTAATAGACAATAAGATTTATAAGTACATGTTTAATGTTTGGTTTGTTTATTTTGTCTAAATTATAAATATAATATGTATTTATTTTTGTAATATTGTTGTTGCCTATTTCCTTTATAATTAGATGTTTTATATCAAACTCGGCAAGTAAAGCTACTTTACGGCATTTTAAAATTTTGTATGTTTATTATTTTGTTTTACAGTTATAATATAGTATGTATTCTTTTATATTTTTAAAATTAGATTTTTAGATAGAAAATAGTTTATCGTGATGTTCAGTAATCATATATGTTATTTAGTACACTAAAAATGAAATTTTATATGGTAAGACTAATTACATCATCATCATCATCATCATCATCATCATCATCATCATCATCACCATCATCATCATCATCTTAGAGAGAGACCTTTTTGTGGTGTTTTGTATTGGAAGGTATTGTCATGAGACATAGATAAAGAGAAGAATATAAAAATTCATTGTTATTAATTATAATAATATGATAATACTGAAAAAAAAAATAACAACAATATTTATAATAAAGTTAAAAAATAATAATATTAATTTTGTGTATTCCTTAATTCTTAGCAAGATCTTAATTACTTAATGGAAATAAATTTTGAATGTCCCATGTTCTTTATTTATTTGCCTTATGATCCTTTCAAAATAAACAAGCTAAGATTGTTGACTCTAATCTTGACCACATGTATCTATTTCTCTTCATGAATCCTAGTAGTCGTTTGGTAAGAATGATAAAAAATAATAAATCCATTTGAAAATAAAAAATTATTATATCTAGCTTTCGGTGAGAGGTATTACTTAATTCTTAAATTATTTATCCTATCGGTTGGTACTATAATAGCGAGATTATTAGTACTTTATAATCTTCTCCATTAAATTGTATTCTTCTTTTGAAACTTACTTTTTTTTTTGGAAAATTATATTTTAAATGAGCCAGAAATTAATAAGGAGAGGAATATAAAAATTTATTATTATTAATCAGATGGTGAAAGTAAGCCTTACACGCTAAAAATCTTACAGTTGTGGAGCTTGAACAGAAAATCCTTCATGAAGACATACATCATAAAGCATAGGATTTCTCAAGAGCTGGAATTGTAGTAGAACCCCATTAATAAGGCAAATGAGAAAGGACGGAGACATCAAGTTTTCCTACATCTAGAGCTTGAGCCTCTGTCTAAGGATGAAAATGATGTCAATCAGATGCACCTATATTTAGATGAGACAAACCCTACAAAGAAGAATATTCTTGAAATGATTCTCAAAGTATAGGTTGAACCTCTGGCTGAAAATGAGGATGAACAGGTTTCTTCGGACAATAGAGATTTCAAAAGTGGAGAACCTTAGATGAAAAGGCTTAAAAAGAAAAGGTGTCCTCAATAGAAAACAAAAAAGCAAAGAAGAGTCATTTCAAAGAAAAAAATTATTGGATAGGGATCAAAAGCTCTAATTGACTTTTTTCGGTTTAATGGTCAAGATACAAGAAAAAAATTATCCCAATATGCATGATATAATATCGACCTGGTATGTAAATATATAATAAAACATAATCTTTGTTATCCAGTTAAAAAAAAACATCCTTGAGATGTTCAGTTAGAAGCTATGTTTGGAGAAAAAGGTGGTGACATACACAAAATATTAAGCCTCTTGGAAAGTAATTTTGTTAAAAATGAAGAGTGATTACAAAAGGATGAGCATGATCAAGATCTTGAAGACGATGACACAGAAATATTGGTGGCTCGCTCCTAAATCTTGATATCCAACAAATAATTCCTGATGTAGCTGATTTTAGGAATCAAGGCTGCAACATGACTTAGTGCTGCAGTCAAATACCAAATTGTTGATATCTTCTTTTGTTCAATATTTTCCTCAGATTTTAGGAGCGATTCATTGTTAGAGTTGTGACCCGAATTTTATTGGATTGGGATAATGGGGTTTGTGGTGTTAGCATAAGAATAGAGTTGATAGGCCCAATCTCAAAGTCCACCACTGATCTTGATGGGTTGCGGGGCGAAACCCACACGATATGGACCTTTATATTTTTGGGCTTAGGAATTATTTGTACGCACATACTATATAATTTCAATTAGTAGATCGATTTTGGATATTCAGAAATTCTGTCATTCTCCACATTGTATTTCTCGTATTTCATAGAGAAATTCCTCTGCCTCTACCTGTGGTTTTTTCTCTGAAGAGTTTTCATGTAAATCTGTGTGTTGTTCTTATTTTTCTTTTACTTATGGATTGCTTATTCTGTTCGATTCTTAGCAGCCATCAATATTTTTGTGTCATCATCTTCAAGATCCAGATCAGGCTCATTCTTTTGTAATCACTTTTCATTTTCAACAAAACAGCTTTTAAGAAGGCTTAATATTTTGTGTATGTCTGCTACTTTTCTTTCAAAACAAGCTTCTAACGGAACATCAAAACAGATGCTTCTCTTTTTAACTAAATGACAAAGGATATTTTTTATTACATATTTGCATACTATCAATGTCCCATCATGCATATTTTGATGATTTTACTCTGGTATATGTAACAACCCACATTTTGGGTTAGAATATAAATTGTCATTCCTACGCGTAATAGTTCCAAAGGCCAATAAATCCTATGTAAATTTAGTGTGTTAATCAACTATGTAGTATGAGAATCTAGTTTAGCATGAATTGAGATTATTGAGGTCCCTTAACGCAAACACAAGTTGAAAGCTTTCCTTTCAATAGAGTTTTAGTGAGCATCTAAACTTGGGTCAACTTCCATTGACCAAAAATTTTGTATATGAAGAATTAGGGGGCGTACTATATATCATATGAAAGGTATTTGAGTCCTTTTTCCAACTCCACTAGTTTTGCCTTAATCTGATAGCAGTTTAAAAAGTTATACCCATTTTTCTGAGAGGTGTTAGTCTGTCGAGGTGCGACGGCCAGATTGACAAACCGTCAAGCCAGTGATGGCCTATCTAGTTTACCACCATTCCTTAAGTAGTAAGCTTATTTTATGGTGAAAACCTGATGGTTGGAGTGATGGTCCATCACCAGACTGACGGTCCGTTAACAAAACCGTCAATTGATGCCGAATCGGGCAAAAAGTGCATTTTTAATGGGGTATTTTGGTACTTTTCCTCCCCATAAACTTCTCACATGAATTAAATTATATTCTAAATGTTATTAGTCTACCATAATTAGTTATATGTTCCTCTTTTTACTCTAAAAAATAAGATCAAACTAGGTTTTCTGCAAGAACAAAAAATCATGTAAATCACTCCTTAAGTCCAAGATTTCCAAGAAACAAATCAAGCTTCGAATTCTACCCTTTAAACCCTGTAATCTAAGGTACGTGGAGTTTTTATAAACTACATGGGAATGGTTAAAAATGTTTTTAATAATGATTGAATGTTGAGAAGTCATGAGTTCATGAAAAGATTTGAATTTTATTGAAGATCATGCATTTTGAATTCTTTCAATGATATAATGTTTTGGTCTTGAGGCCTTTCCCCTAAATTTGACTTGTATTCATATACAAGTATGAATGTAATTGAATTTGAAGATAGAATTGAGAGCATGAACATATAGAATCCCTATCTTTTTATGAATCCCCATTGTTTTCATACAATATAGATTATTTCAAATGCATATTGAGAAGCATGATACAAGTGTGTTTAATGTTGTTTGAGACTTGTCTGTTGTTATGAACTGAGGAGTGAGAGTTCGTTTCTTGCTTATATAAAGGAGAAGTGATGATTTTAAAAAGTTGTATGGTTTGTCATGAAATACTTGACCACCACATGTTTGATGAAATGTTGAAAAGAGAGAATCTCTTCATAGTTTGAAATGCATTTTCAAAATAAGAACTCTCTTGCGTTGTTTGGTTGATTTGGTGCTCTAAACATTGTTTTTCTTAAAAAGAGTTGTAACTTGATAATGTATGGTTGAGAAATACTACTTTCAAGTCTTGGTATTATAATACCAAATCAGATAATGCCATAGTAGACTCAGAATAAAACATAAGCCAGATCTCATTTAGTTTTTTATATTTCGAATTCAGAAAAATGCATGTTTAGAACATATTAAAAATGGGCACTAAGAGAGTTAAGTGGTTACTCAAAGTAGGAATGAGTCACATGATTTGTTCTCGAAATTATGTTTTGTCGATATGGGTTTATTATATCCCCAATATGGGATAATACGCTGGCCTAGTACCCTGTGCCGTATCAAATTTAGATACTCCACCCCTTGCGGTAAACTTAGGTTGGGAGCTTGGCCACCAAGTTAAGGGCATATCCCATATTGCCCATGGGATACTTTCATATATGTAGGGTGTACCACTTAGCTCAGAAGTAAAATAAAGAAAAGGGATTGCACTCACAGAATTTTTTTAAGATCATAGAAACTGCCCATGTGTTTTAAAATTATTTCATGCATCAGGTTTTGGTGAAATGCTCTAACTTATGTTATTTATTAAACTACATTATTTTGGATTGCTCTATGTACCAGTACATATGTATTGACCCCCTTTATCTCAGAATCTGAGGAACAGTCCCAGGGTCCTATCCAGTAATAGGCTTGAGTGACTCAGAAGTTGCAGTTGGTGAGCCTTCTCTATTTCAAAAGGCCTAATTTTTAGATTTTGTCTTTTTTTTTATTTATGGTCTACCGGGGGCCTTGTCCCCATTTTAGACAAGATATTGGTTCTTATGTATTAGAGATTTCATAGACTATTGTTAGATGTTGTACGAAGTTATGAATTCCATTTTGAATTATTCCTTTGAATTATATTATTTGGCTATGATTCTGTATCGATATGTATTTCCACAATGTCTTTTACAATATTTGAACATGTGTATGATGTCCAGAAAGTAAAGGGCGCTCGGGCCTTTATGGTTTGAGGTGCTCGTCGTGGCCAAGGTCTGGGCTCGGGTCATGACAAACTTGGTATCAGAGCATGGTTTATGGTCCCAGGGTATTTGCGAAATCGCATTAGGTAGAGTCCTATTTATAGGTGTGTAGCACACCACACTTATAAGTAGGAGGATACAAGGTATTTAGGAATGTCTTCATTCTTTTGTGATTTAGTTTGTGTTGTAGAGTTTGAATGTCCTCTTACCAATGATTTCTTGTATTTCAGAAAGTTATCATGCCTCCCCATCACTCCAATGAATAAAATGCCCAAACTGAGGATGTTCACCCAACCCATGAGATAAGGACACATAATATGGCTCATACTCCTAAGTTTGTTGCTACTCTAGGAGTCCCTCCTATTCAGACTAGCCCACCCAGGGAACCTAAGGCTCTCCGGTCTAGAACTAATCATACTCAACCTTTCTAGGGAGAAGAACTAAATGCTGAGTTCAGACAATCGATACATATGATAGCTTAGTTGGTGGCTTCCCAAGCCCGATAGTCTGAAAATGTGGGGTCTTCATCTGGTGCAACTGAGATTATGTGGTTTGGTCAATTCATGAGAATGAACCTACCTATGTCTATTGGTACGAAGGTTGAGGAGGACCTCCAAGGGTTCATTGATGAGTTGGATAAGATTTTCAGAGTTATGAATGTGAATGAGGTTAAATGTGTAGAGGTGGCAATCTATTAGCTGAAGGATGTGGTAAATCAATGCTATAATGAGTGGAAGGATTCAAAGGGAAGTAATGCTGAGCCGCCAGTGTGGGTGATTTTGTGGAAGCCTTTCTGGATCGATTCTTTTGCTCAGGAATTGAGAGAATTGAAGGAAAAATAATTATGTACTTAAAATAAGGGAAAATAAGTGTCAAAGGGTACATATTGAAGTTTAATAAGTTATCCCGCTATGCCCCAGAATTGGTAGGTAACATGAGAGCCTGCATAAAGAAGTTTGCATCTGGTCTCTCTGATGATTTAGTGTTGGAATGCAAAGGGGCAATGTTGAATGGAGATATGGATTTGTCCAGATTATCCAATCAAATGCAACAGATGAAGGAATAGAAGAAGAAGGTTGCTGAATCAAGGGAGAAAGAAAGAAAGACAGGTAGACTAAGAGGGACAGATCTGCAGACTAGAATAATAGTCAATAGCAGGGTGGTACTTGGGTAAACAAGTGTACTCAAAAGAAGTTATGGAGCAAAGCCCAACCATCATCTAGCACCCAAGCCCCCAATGAACCAGCGATCTCCAAGCTTTTTAGATAATAGTGGGTCGAGGGTGTAGGGTACATAGTCACAAGGGAGTGTGACCAACCTTGCTAGGTCATACCCTTGATGTGACTCATGTGGAAAGTATCATCCAAAGAAGTGCAAGTTTGGCAAGTTAGTGTGTTATACTTGCGGCCAGCCAGGCCATATTCTAAGAGACTATTTATCTGCTAGAGGGAGTTTTGGAGGTGCTAAGTCTCAATCAAATCCTCATCCTCACCAATAATTCCAAAGGGTTCTACTTCAGCCACCAGTAGTGGCCACAATCGATTGTATGCTATATCTAATTGCCAAGATACAGAGGCATCACCAAATGTGGTCATGGGTACATTACAGATTTTCTCCCATGATGTGTATGTGTTACTTGATCTTGGGTCTACATTGTCTTATGTGACCCCTTATGTGGCCATTGGTTTTGATTTCGAACCTTAAAATATTCTTGAATCTTTCTTTGTTTCCACTCCTGTTAGTGACTCTATTATGGATAGAAGGGTGTACAAAAATTATGTGGAATCTATTTGTAATCATGATATTGTGGCAGGCCTTATAGAGCTTGATATGATTGACTTTCATGATATTTTAGGAATGTATTGGCTCCTCTCCTGCTATGCCACCCTAGACTGCAGAACCCAAAAAGTTACTTTCTCTTTTTTGAATAAACCAGTGATATAATGGGAGGGGTATTCTTTAGCACCTAAGGGGAAATTCATATCTTATCTCAAAGCCCGTAAGCCAAGGGTTGTTTGTATCATCTTATTCGGGTCAAAGATTCCAGTGCTAAAAGTCCTTTCCTCTAGTCTATTCCTATAGTTAATGAATTCCCAAAAGTATTTTTCGATGATCTCCCAGGTATACCCCCTAATAGAAAGATAGATTTTGGAATTGACTTATTGCCAAATATCCATCCTATTTCTATTCCGCCATACAAAATGGCTCTTGCAGAATTAAAAGAGTTGAAAAAAATAGTTGGAAGATTTTCTAAATAAAAGCTTTATCCGTCATAGTGTTTCTCCCTGAGGTGCACCTATACTTTTCGTATGTAATAAAGATGGATCACTCCATATGTGTATAGATTACTGACGGCTAAATATTTTCATATTTAAGAACAAATACCCTCTTCCCAGATTTGATAATTTATTTGATCAACTCCAAGGTGCTGAATATTTTTCTAAGATAGACCTTCGTTCGGGGTATCATCAGGTGAAGGTTCGAGAGGCTAACATTCCCAAGACAGATTTTTGAACATGCTATGGTCATTATGAATTCTTAGTTATGTACTTTGGATTGACTAATGCCTCTGCAGCTTTCATGCACCTAATAAATAAGGTGTTCCATCAGTTTCTTGATCTGTTTGTCCTAGTATTTATTGACAATATTATCGTTTACTATAAGAGTGAGGAGGATCATGCTAGTCACCTCAAAATCATCCTTCTGTCCCTCAAAGATCATAAATTGTATGCAAAATTTTCCAAGTGTGAATTGTAGCTTAGTGTTATTGCTTTCCTTGGTCACATTGTTTCTAGTAAAGAGATTAAGGTCGACCCCCAAAAGGATGAGGTAGTGAGAAAATGGCCTAGACCCATGACTCCAACCGATATCCAAAGCTTCTGGGTTTGGCAGGGTATCACAGAAGGTTCATAAAAAAATTTTCTTCCATAGCTTCTCCACTTACTAGGTTGACATAGAAAAAGGTAAAATTCATGTGGTCTGACTCTTATGAGAATAATTTTGAGAAATTAAAAGACAAATTATCTATTGTGCCTGTTTTGACCCTTACCGAGGGTATATAGAGTTTTGTTATGTACAATGATATGTCCGTAAGGGGACTTGGGTGTGTACTTATGAAGCATGGTAAGGTGGTAGCTTATGCATCTAAGCAGTTGAAGGAGCACGAGCGAAATCACCTCACCCTTGACTTGGATTTAGCGGTTGTGGTGTTTGCACTTAAAATCTAGCGGTATTATCTTTATGGGGTGCACGATGATATTTTCATTGACCACAAAATTTTACAGTATGTTTTCTTGCAAAAAGAACTAAATCTCAAGTAGAGACGTTGGATGGAACTGTTGAAGGATTATGACATGAGCCTGCACTATTATCCAGGAAAGGTAAATATGGTGGCTAATGCCCTTAGTAGGTTATCAATGAGCAATCTTGCTCACGTTGAGGAACGAAAAAAGGAGATAGTAAAAGATATTCATTGGCTTGCAAATCTAGGTGGTTGACTTTTGGACTTCAAAGATGGAGGAGTAATTGTTTATGAGATAACTAAATCTTTCCTATGTGCTGAAGTTAAGGAAAAACAGGTCGAAGACCCCATCTTGATGTAGATTGAGAAAGATGTTGGTATCCATAAGGTTATGGCTTTTGAAATTAGAGGTGATGGGAGTTTAAGTATCAAGGTAGGCTATGTGTACCGAACGTGGATGGTTTGCGAGAGAGGATTCTTGATGAAGCCCATACCTCGAGGTATGTTGTTTACCCAGGCTCTACTAAAATGTATCATGAACTTAAGACAATTTATTGGTGAAACAATATGAAACGTGATGTTGCTGATTTT
>NW_025862266.1:348028-348390 GCF_002878395.1 Capsicum annuum
TTGTTTATGTGGATAATGATAAATTAAATTCTACTCCTTGTTGGGTGATAAATTCTATGTGGGTTAAATTATTATAGATGTAGATTCATGCAAACCTATGACTAAACCCTTGAATGATGAAATTAGAATTGAACCATGATGTTTAATTATCGTACAATGATGTTTACATGTACCATGCCTACAATATGTTTGATTAAATGCCTAGATAAAGGAATAGTGCCTAACTAGCATGATACCATGAAATCCCCATGTATGTACAAGTTATGCCTGTCATATATTTTGATGAAATGTTTCTATAAAGGTAGTATGGATTATGATGTTAGTTATATGTTCAAGTAAGTTATGCTTGGTCAGTTTCCTTC
>NW_025862266.1:348490-355808 GCF_002878395.1 Capsicum annuum
AATGTGCCTAACTAGCATGATACCATGAAATCCCCATGTATGTACAAGTTATGCCTGTCATATATTTTGATGAAATGTTTCTATAAAGGTAGTATGGATTATGATGTTAGTTATATGTTCAAGTAAGTTATGCTTGGTCAGTTTCCTTCCATCAAGTCCTGGGGGTACTCGTACCCGAAACATTAGCTGTGTGCCTAGAGCCATGTCATGTTTTCACGATACTCTAAGTCAAGCTATGAATCCATAGACTTCAAATAGTTTTATGACTCAGGAAATCTCCATGATCTCATGAACTCAGTCAGTTGTCAGCTATCAGTAGTATTTCATCAATCAACATAATTCAGTAACTCAGCCCATGTTTAGTTCAGTAAATCATGTCCAGAGTCTATTCAGATGCGAGTAGGAATTAGCACCCGAGTGACCCCAAGGATGGAACACGCATTATCAGATGAGGGTGTGATTCTTAGAAGTCATCTTTGCATTTTAGAACTATGTAGCCAGCATAGGTTGAGACATCAACATTGTCCGATGAGGATTGATGAGGTGGATAAGCACAGTCAGATAAGGGCCCCACCATTCCTTTTTGGGGACACTATCAGATGGGAATTACCCATAACTTGTCCTTACCAGTGGCGCGGTATTGAAATCTTTCCAATTGGGGTTACAGATTGGACCCCAACTTAGCTATAATGGTATATTAGGGGCATATCGATTAGATAACTACTTCCCATAGTTTCATATTACAAAATCAGTACTGTCAGATATAGTCAATCTGTCTTAGTAATAGAACTCAAATAGTTCTTCAGATTTCAGGACTGTCAGATACAGTCAACTTAGATACAGTAAGAAACTGAGATAGTTCTATCAGATTTAGGTCTATCTGATTCAGTCACTCATGTTATCAGTCATATTCAGATTCAGTAATCATGTTATCATAGTATTAGTATCAGTTGTTATGTCTAATGCATGTATTCTCATGCTCATGATAATTCAGTTAGTTAGAGGATTTCTAGACTATCATGTTTTAGAAATCATTATGTTCAGTTTTGTTTTAGGTATTCTATTACCCCACACAGATGTTATATCATTCAGCTCATGTTCAGTATTGAAACTTATGGACTTTCAGTTCATGTTTCCGCATTATAAAGTATTTTATGCAGTATACAAGTACAAATATTAGTCATAGGTTAGCTTGTGGTCCTTTGGGGTCATGAGCAACATATAGCATTCTGGGTACCAGATTTGGGGTATTACAATGGGTCACCGTATCTGTTATATCTGATCGAGGTAACCAAATTTCTTCACACTTTTGGTTGTCTTTTCATAGTAGTTTAGGTACCCAAGTGAACCTGAGTACTGCCTTCCACCCCCAGACTGATGGGAAAGCTGAGCTTAGTATTCAGACCCTTGAGGATGTGCCATTGACTTCAATGGTAGTTGGGTAGATCATTTGCCATTGGTAGAGTTCAATTACAATAAAAGCTATCATGCCAGTATTCAGATGCTTCTTTTGAAGTACTTTATGGGAGGAGATGTAGATCACCAATTAGGTGGTATAAAGTGGGTAAAAGTTGATTGTTTAGGCCTGATCTTGTTTATTATGAAATGGAGAAGGTGAAGATAATTATAGAGCAACTAAATAAAAATCAGAGTCATCAAAAATCCTATGCCAATATTAGAAAAAGGGAGTTGGAATTTGAGGTTAGTGATTAGGTGTATCTCAAAGTCTCCCCTATGAAGGTAGTCATGCGTTTCAGAAGAAAAGGGAAGCTTAGTCCTCATTACATAGGACTGTATCAGATTTTGAAGAGGATCAGTAGGGTTTCCTAGGAGTTAGCTTTTCCTACAATCCTGGCTTCTATTCATCATGTATTCCATGTGTTCATGTTGAAGAAGTTCATTGGAGATCATTCCCTAGTGTTGCTTATAGAGGAGATCAATGTCAAAGATTCTTTGTCATATGAAGAAGAACCCATTTCCATTTAGGATTTCCAAGTTTGGAAGTTGAGGGGTAAAGAAATAACTTCGGTTAAGGTGGAGGAATCAGAAAGCCGAGGAAGCTACTTGGGAGTCATAAGATGATATCCGTGACAGGTACCTAACTCTTTTCGAAGACATAGATGATGATGTAGAAGGTAAAAATCCAATGCTACACTTTTTCTTCCATTTACTTGTTGAAATCGTGCTTTTTATATCTCGGGTCATCATTTAGGGGTGAATATTCCCAAGGGGGATGATGTAACAACCACCATTCGGGCTAGAATGTAAATCGTCATTCCTATGCATAATAGTTCCAAAGGCCAATAAAGATTATAAAAATTTAGTGTGTTAATTAATTATGTAGTGTGGGAATCTAGTTTAGCATGAATTGATATCATAGAGGTCCCTTAACTCAAAGACGGGTTGAAAACTTTCCTATCGATTGAGTTTTAGTAGGCATCTAAATTAGGGACAAATTGCAGTGACCATAACTTTTTGTATATAAAGAATTAGGGGGCATAATATATGTCAAATGAAAGCTTCTTGGGTCCTATTTCCAACGCCACCAGTTTCTCCTTAATCTAATATCGGGGTAAGAAGTTATGTCCATTTTACTGAGAGGTGTCAGTCTGCCGAGGTGTGACGGCCAAACTGACAGACCGTCAAACTAGTGACGGCCCCTCAGGTTTCACATCAAGACTTAAGTAGTAAGGTCATTTTATTGCCAATAACTAATGTTCGAAGTGATGGTCCATCACTATACTGACGGTTCGTCAACCAAACCGTCAGTTGAGGCCAAATCGAGTAAAAAGTGCATTTTTAACGGGGTATTTTGGTATTTTTCCTCCACAGAAACATCTCACACGAATTAAATTATATTCTAAATGTTATTAGTCAATCATTATTAGTTATACAACACCAAAATCCTCTTTTCACTCTCAAAAATAAGATCAAACTAGGATTTTCTCCAAGAACAAGAAATTAAGAAAATCATTCCTTAAATCCAAGATTTCCAAGGAACAAATCAAGATTCGAGTTCTACTATTTAAACCTTGTAATCTAAGGTACGTGGGATTTTCCTAAACTATATAGGAATGGAGAAAAATGTTTTTAATGAAAATTGAATGTTGAGAAATCATGAGTTCATGAAGGGTTTTGAATTTTATTAAAGATCGTGCATTTTGAATTCTTTCAATGATATAATGTTTTGGTCATGAGGCCTTTCCCCAAAATTTGATTTGTATTAGTATACAAGTATGTATGTAATTGAATTTGAAGATTGAATTGAGAGCATGAACATATAGAATCTCTCTCTTTCTGTGAATCCCCATTGTTATCATACAATATAGATTATTTCAAATGTATATTGAGAAGTATGATACAAGTGTGTTCAATGTTGTTAGAGACTTGTCTTTTGTTATGAACTGAAGAGAGAGAGTTTGTTTCTTGTTAATATAAATGAGAAGTGATGATTTTAAAGAGTTGCATGGTTTCTCACAAAATATTTGATCACCTGTCTGATGAAATGTTGAAAAGAGAGAACCTCTGCATAGTTTGAAATGCATTTTGAAAATAAGAACTCTCTTGCATTGTTTGATTGATTGTGGGGTCTAAACATTGTTTTGCTTGAAAAGAGTTGTAACTTGATAATGTATGGCTGAGAAATATGACTTGAAAGTCTTTGTATGGTGATACCAAATCAGATAATGCCATAGAAGACTCGAAATAGAACATAAGTCAGATCTCATTCAAATTTTTAGATTTTGAATTCAGAAAGATGCATGTTTAGAATAGGTTAAAAATGGGCACCAAGAGAGTTAGGTGGTTACCCTAAGTAGGCATGACTTATATGATTCATTCCTGGAAATGTGTTTTTCTAATATGGGTTTATTATATCCCCAATAAGAGATTATACGTTGGACTAGTGCCCTATGGCGTATCAGATTTAGATACTCCAACCCTTGTGGCAAACTTGGGTTGGGGTCTTAGCCGCTGAGTTAAGGGTAGATCCCATATGTCCCGTGGGATAGTTTAAGATATGTAGGGTGTACTACCTAGCTCAGAATTTAAACAAAAGAAAAGGGATTGCACTCACAGAATACTTTAAGATCATATGAAACTGCCTATGTGTTTTAAAATTATTTCATGCATCAGGTTTTGGTGAAATTCTCTCACTTATGTTATTTATTAAAGTACATTATTTTAAATTGCTCTGCGTACCAGCACATATGTAATTTTAGTCTTCACTTAATCTTCATATATCACTATTGATTTCCATGAGTAAAAGTTGATATGAATTAAAAATTGAAGCCCTGTGCGTTAAAAATAAAAGCATGAATTAATAAAATTAGAGTCCGGTATTATAAGTAAACAAGATAGAAAGTAGAACCTCGTGCACTGAAAGTGGGCACGTTAATAGTATATATGCATGATATTAATTGGTTCATACTTGAGGCGGCTAAGTAAGCCGTAATATTTTTGTTCATCCATGAATGGTGTAAGTAGATTTAAATTGTAAATAAGGTTTGAAAATATGACCTTTTAGCTCCAGACTACAACAACAACAACAACAACAAACCCAGTGTATTCCAACACAGTGGGGTCTGGGGAGGGCAAAATGTATGCAGTCCATACCACTACCTCCGGAGAGGTAGCAAGGCTTTTTTCGATAGCTACATTCATGATACATACAAGAATCCCAACCTTGAGTCAGAGCCTTTATATTTGAATTTCGTTTTTGTCTAGTTTTTTTGTGTATATGTATTTTTAATATTTTAAAGTAATAATAGTATGCTTGGGTTACCTTTTAGTACAGAAAGTTAATTACTTGTTCAATTTTTTTTCGATTAGTAATTCTATAGATAATGTACAAATTCCTTTACAGAGCAAAATTACTTTCTCAGTAAAACTCATTAGTTAAAGCTTTTGAAAGTGGATCTTGAATTACACATATTGTTTATCAATTATAGCTAATGTTGAGTCGATATGTCCTAATGGTTAAGGATACAGACTTGAAATCGTTGGGCTTCGCTCTCACAGGTTCGAACCCAACTGTCGATGATTTTCCAAATTCATTTTGAGTTGTTTTTCTCTATTACTAACCGTTGTTTTTTTTCTTGAGTCGGGTGTCTATTGAAAATAGCCTCTCTAAATCTGAGTTAGCGGTAAGATCTCGAACAACCTATCATCATCAAACTACACTAGGTATGTTTTTGTGTTGGATTTTTCTTTGATCATGTTCTATCTATCATGATCTGAACTGGTCCTATATAGAGACGTGGGTTCGTTGAAATGTCCCGTGTTATATAGTGTAAATGTGAAGTATGATTTCTTGGAGTTCTCATATTTCATTTCCATTGTAATTTCGCTTTTAATTGAAATAAATGCAATACTCTTTTACTTAGGAGACTTGAGATTAGGATTGTTACAATATAATATCCCACTGAGTGACTGACAACGAAGAAGGTGTAGCATGGGGTTATCCAAATAAAGGAAATATCATAAGCCAAAATATTAACATAATATACTATAGGTATTCACTTGCAGAACGAAGTTTTTCAGTTACATTCTTAAGTATGCTAGAAAGATAAAAATATGGGATTATATTGTTCGTGATCATACAGGTGGTCCGATGCTCTACCTTCATTTCGTCTGGATGAATCACAAACACATTCTTGATTATAGATGATCCACTGTGATAAATTCAATGCATAATCTTGGCATTCAATATGTATTCCTAAATCTTGAATAATCTCATTTCCAAGAAAAGTAACAAAAATCCATCCCGTCTGTCACGATCCGACCCAAGCCTCTGGCCGCAATGGGCATCTCGAACCACGAAGGCCCAAGAGATCCCTTACCATACTATCATAAGCATAATCCATACATAAATCAAAGTGCAGAAGCTATAATGAAATTTAATTAAAACCTATACTACAAACTATGTCAACAAAATATGACAATACAATATCAAAATTCCATCTACGAAGCCTCTACAGAATACTAACTTTCTAAACTGGGACAAGGCCCCCGGCAGATCATAAAGTATATTAGATAAACATATAAATAATATATCATTCGAAATATGGATGGCTCACATACTCTGTCATTATCCCATATGTTTTATCGATGTGATAGACCATGAGATTGAGCCCCAAAACCTGTACTATGAGTGGGTCAATACTCGAAAGTACTGGTATGTAGAACAATCCAAAAATATAAAGTATATTTTGTATAACATAAATGAGAGCATTGCATAAAGACAAGTCGGCATAAAATAATTGAAAAATACATAGGCATAGTTTGATGAGCTTTAACCATTCTTGTAAAACACTAACTCAACTCGTTGTATTACTTCTGAGCTAGATGGCACACCTTATATTTCTAGTACCCACGGGCTATATGTGTCCACCATAAACTCATCGGCCAAGCCCCCTAATCCAAGTTTACCACAAGGATTGGGGTCCTACATACAATTCTAGTATACTAGTGTCCGTGGGGAAGTATACATTGGTTGTTGCTAATCATGTCTCCTAAATCGACAAAACTCGATTTCCAGCAATGAGCCCTTACACTTAAATGCCTTCTTTGGGTAACCATCTAACTCTCTTTAAGCCAGTTTTAGTCCTTTAAAATCATGCTTTATGCTTATAAAAGTTTAGCTTTCATTCTTTTAAGGGCTTATCATAACAAGGTATCGTCATACCCAGACTTGCAAGTCATTCATATCATACCACATCTGATCCATAGCCTTTTTTACTCAACATCATTCAAATGACCACCAAAATATTTATCAAATAAAATAAGAGTTATTAATTTCAAAATCATATGAAACTTATGCAAACACATTCTCTTTTCAAGACTTTAACACATAGGGTCAATTCTTGCATTAATCACATGCAGTTTCTTCATTAGGAAACCATATCATTTAGAATAGAAATAGCCTCTTTAAAAACATGTAATAAAATCATGTATAATAATCAAGAGGTATTTAAAATGCAATAATTATCATCAATCGTAAAATAGTCCAAACATTAGACACACGTAAATCTCATCATCAAAAAGGGGACTTGTAGTTCATGCTCTCAAACCAAATTCACAATTCATAACATATTAAGACCATAATTTCATCATGGGTAAAGGGAATTTCTCAAATTGTACTGATAAAATAATTTTGAAACTCATATCATATATGCACATGATTACAACTCAAGTTTATGGAAAAACCCCATCATAAATGCACTCTTTCATCAAAATGGGTTCATGATATGCATGCTCTTCAAATACTTTTCAAAAACCTTTTCATATACATACATATCTATCTTTAAAACTTGTTAAA
>NW_025862267.1:0-1756 GCF_002878395.1 Capsicum annuum
TTCGCATATAGAGGTATGTGGGGTTATCTCAAAAATCTCATGGGCTTAAAAATTCATGTTTTAAAAATGGGGGTTTTGAAATTATGAATATAATCCCGTTTTAAATGTTTTATGATATTGATTTGGTCTGTAGGCCTATTCCCGAAGTGGTTTGATATATGTATATGCATGTATTCCGAAAAGATGTTAACTTGAGAGCATGAACTATATGAAATTCCTCTCTTTATATGATCTCGTTTTAAATCCTCATATGATGTGAAATGTTTGAAATAATCTTGACAAGCGTGACATGAAATATTTTGAAAATGGTCATGGTTTTGACTTTCAATAAGAGGGTTGTTATGTTGAAATATGATGAATATAATGGTTGCATGAAAGAATGATGTGATATTGATGGCTTGCAAGTCGGGTATGACGATATCCTACAGAATAAGATATGTGATTGAATTAAATGGAGTTTGATGCATTGATTTTACATGAGATAGGTGGATGCCCGAAGAAGGCGTTTGAGTGTAAGGGATCATCGCTGAAAATCGTGTTTGCCGATATGGGGATTTGGTACCAGGCTAAGTGATCTTGTGTACTTGACTTTATGTCATTCCCAAATTGGGACTATGGTTAGGAGCCCAGGTTAAGTGATCTTGGGCACTACTATACTTTATTGGGTCGAGACACCCTGCTGTGTGATCTTGTGTGTCTTCCCCTCACTTATACTCTAATCTCGGCGGCAACCGAGATTTGATAGTTGGTGTAAATGTTATATGTAAGGTATTCCACCTAACTCAGCTGCATTACATTGTTGTTGAAAACTATTACATTATGCTCATGTGTTTTCAAATGATTTGATATGAAACTGCTTTATAATGGCTCTCACCTATATTTGAAAAAAAATATTATATTTTGTTTTTTATTTCTCTGCGTACCAGTACTTTTGTATTGACCCCCTTCCCTTCCAGGTTTGGAGGCACAGTTTAGGGGTCCAGATAACCAGTAGATCTCTTCCGACAGATTTGCAGAATCAAGTGGTGAGCCTTCTATATTTCTGAAGGCCTGATGTCTGTCAGTTCATTTATCATTTAGTAGTTTTGGGTCTACTGGGGACCTTGTCCCAGTTTTCAGACAGTAATTTATTTCAATCATGTATTAGAGATTTCGCAGACGGTTGTTCAGATGTTGATAGATGTTGTGGGACATTATTTCTCCTTTGTTGATTTCATTTGATTTATGACCATGTTTTCCGTAATATTGTGTATCTTCCGCATATCTTATTATCATATGAATTATGTGCATGATTACCAGATAGATAAGGGTGTTTCGAGCCTTCATGGTTCGGAATGTTCGTCACGATTAAGGCCCCGATTCGGATCGTGACAATTTTAAGTTTCTAATAAGCTTAAACTTTGAATGGCGAGTTCAAGTCACTAAGGGAGCAATAGGGGTGAGGCGTGGGGGCTCCGAGGAAGGAGTTAAAATACATTTAAAAATTTAGACTATTTAAAATACATCAATATTAGTATTCATTATGTTTTTTATTAAAATATATTTAATAATACTCTTCTTTCTAACGGTGAATAAAAAAAAGTTTACTATATGACAAAGTTAACTAACCTAAAGTTAACTGTCATTTTAAGAATTATTAGTACTGCGGCCACCAGAAAAATAATAATTATAATAAGAAATAAGAAATAACCGTATGAAATATGCAATCACTTGAATAACAAACAATAAAAATGGAAGAAGAAAGGTAATTTAAAAA
>NW_025862268.1:0-2447 GCF_002878395.1 Capsicum annuum
AAAGTAATCATATTTTCAAAATATTCCCCAATAAATCTATGAATAATTTTTCAAAAGATAGGGTCGTATCCTGGGAAGGACTTCCTATGTATCCCACTAAAATGTGAGAATCAGACCCTCGTAGTTCATAAAGATTGTAAAAACAATGTTGTTGTATAATTTTTTTTTTATTTTTTTTGAATAAAATTTTTCTTTCAAAAATGATTAACTAAGTTTGAGGATAAATTATTCTCTCGCATTTTAAAATTGCCTAAAGCCGGTCAACAAATAAATAGCCTTCCAATCAAATATCAAAGAGCATATAGGATGCACATGTTGGTCTTTATAAAGTAGATCACCTGTCTTAGACAGAACCGGCCCCTGTGTCGAGTCCCTTTAAGTCAAATGCATATGATGCAAATAAAGCGGCACCTAATAAAGATAACCAGATTCTGAGTTTTCAGTTCTTCTAAGTTTAAGCCTAATAGGGATAGATGTCTAGACTGGCTTACCCGAGTGGACACTCGAGCCAGGGAGGGACAACTTGGTCGGTAGAAGGGTAACACCGCCTTCGTTGTCGATCCGAACCCTGCCTAACATGTGTGACTATATCCTTCACCAGGTGCCTTGATACTCCGGCTATCTCAAAAAAGAAGGTGGGATGCATATGTTGCATTCTCTCTATCCTATTTCAGAGACTCAGAGGGGGTACGTGAGAGAAGACAATATATAATACAGTTCAAATAATATCAAAGCAGTAAATGAGCGACAAGTAGCACATAAGGCCAATAAACACATTATAAAATAATTAAAGCAAGTAAAGTCAATATCAAAGCCCGAATTCTTATTTATTCCCCAGTGGAGTCGCCAGAGATGTCATACCCCTTTTTCGCCCAAAGGGATCGAGTCGAAAGGTTTTTTCAATTAAAGTGACGATATTGAATAGGGATTAGTTTATTAACAGAGTCGCCACTTGAAATTGAGTTATGGTGTTCCAAGTTACCTTATTGAATCCCTAATCAAAAGGAAAATGACTCTTTATTTTGGTCTGTGAAAACAGAAGGTCGGGTAAGGAATTCTGTTGACCGAGAGGAAGGTGTGAGGCACCCCTCGAGTCCCGTGGTTCTAGCATGGTCGCTTTATCGACTTATACTTAACTTAAACTATTTAATAAATTACGTTTAGGCCTAGGTTCGCTCATTTTTAATATACCAAAAATTCATCTATTATCTTATATTAAGATAAAATGATGAAAAATTAATTTTAGAAAAAAATTTTGTCAAAGTGCATTGTTGCATCTTTAAATTTTAAATGTCTCAAAAAGATGCGTGTGCCGCATTCTTAATTGAGACGAATATTGTTTTAAAAAATGTACCTAAAAATTTTGTCAAATGTAAAAAAAAACATTGATTTAATTTTTATAAATTTGCAATAATTTATATATTCGAAATACTACTTAATTTTAATAATATTTCTAAATTATATTTAATTAATATAATTAATTAATTTAACAAAATAATTATCAAATTTTATTATTGACAGTGAATTAAACAAAACAAATCATTAAAATAAACAAAATAAAAATAAAATAAACAAATATATACATAAAACCATCCATATCTATCACTTACAATTTTGTTAATAGCAAAAGTTTGCTTGCAACACACTAACGCAAATAAAATTCAAACAACAAACTATCCATATTCATTTTAAACAAAAATTTTATTTTTATAAAGGTATGCTGTGATTTGTTAACAAAGATAAAACAAATCTAACTTGATATTTTCCACTAACTAAAAAAAAAGGTGACACATGGAGTTTATTTTGATGGCCAACATCGGAGAAAGGGAGAAGGGTGCGCGGTGGCAGGAGGCTTCGCCGGCGAGCAGTAGTGGGGAAAGGGAAGAAGGGGGTGTTTCCATCGTAAGAAGATCCGGCTGGTGGACTGCCGGCGATGGGAAGGGGAGATGGTGGAACAATATAGAGGCGCCGGCGGCAAATCTAATGGGATCTTCGGCGAGTGGAGCAGCAGTCCGTGGGGAGGGAAAAAGGTAGAAAAGGAGGTGCGTCTGCGATACCAGTGGTAACCGAAAGGAGAGGAGAGCATGGGGTGAGGCGTTCCGGCGAGGGAACGGTTTCCGGTGAACTCCTCATCGGAAAACTAATTCAAACCATTTTACTCTTTTTTTTTTTACTAAATTTTTTTACTACTGTGTATGCGTTGGTATTGATGGAGAACAGAGTAGAATAAAATAGTAATAAAAAATTTGACAAGGAATGATATTGTTAAAATCATAGTCTTTTTGCTTTGAGGGGTATGAGAATTGTGGAAGAAAATCAATGGAGGAGTATGTCATGTGTGTGTAACGTGTGTTGTGTGAATTATATGTAAGTAGTGTGTATTATGCATGAGATTTCCAGTAGGTGTGTGTGCATATATCAGTATGTACATGTATATCAGTATAAAC
>NW_025862269.1:0-2831 GCF_002878395.1 Capsicum annuum
TCGTTGATGTTGAATATTTGAGATATTTTGAATGATTTGACCTTTTGGCCTTAATGGAGTTATTTTGAACTCAAGTGTGAGAGAAATCCACAACGTGGTTGATTTTGATAGATGGGAAGCATGATGTCTCCCGATGTATATTTATATATTACTGAAATAGTTTTGTTGTGGATTGTCTTTGAAATGATCTAAGCTAAGTTCGGGAGAAATCTTTAGCACCGAGTGGGAGGTATAAAGTGACCTTACTTCCCTAGAACTACATGGCCCCATAGGAGTGAGCGCGAGGCTGATTTATAGAGTGATCAGTAGTTTGTGTGGATTGATATCGATAGTCCTACTCCGATGGAAAGGATAGGATAGGTCTCCCCAACGTAGGTTGTACGTTGGACTTCATGTATCTCACATGGTTTATGTCAGTTATAGGATCTCCCAGTGTGTGTGTGTTTCCTTGTGTCTATGGTGAATGGTGAAGTGATTTGATAGTGGAATTGTGAAAGTTATTCTTTCGAAAGATTTAAATGATATCTACATTATGAGAATTGATATTCTTGATGAACTGAAAGTTATTGACAAATTATATGATGACTCGCATGTGTTAATGTACTTATTTCATCCTCTCATAATTATGATGATTTTCTTCGGGCTATGTGAGTCTTTCATACATCCTGCATATTTCTTATAAATATTTATAATAATGATGTTTATACAACTACATACACCCCTATATACTCGGTTCTTTTCCATGGTACTGACCTACATCTTTGGAAGTGGGCTGTATTTTCTTAGAATGTAGGTTCAGGTGCTCAGTTCTAGGTTCAATAGTGATTCTTCGGGCACGCTGTTCTACATCCTCTGTTGTGGTGAGTCCTCATGTTCCAAGGACGTGATGTCTGATGTTGGTTTCACAAAATTATCTATATTTGATAATTGAGTATGAGTCAGTTGGGGCATGTCTCAATGGCTTGCTGGTTTTATTAATTTTCTTAGAGGCTTGTCAGACTAGTATAGCTATTGGGAGTTGACTAATAAGTCATATTTTGGTATCTTTCTGAAATTCTTTTATTCTTGGATAATGATTACTCTTTTGATATTTGAGGGTTATTTATGAAAACCCCGTTGATTTTTTTTGAACTGAATGAAAATGAATCAAAGGGTTAGCTTGGGGCTATTCATAGCCTCAAGCACCATGTGACGCTCCGGGACCCATTTTCTGGGGCGTTACAAACTTGGTATCAGAGCCTACGGTTTTAAGGTGTCCTAGGGAGTCTGACAAGCCGCGTTAATTAGAGTCTTGATCATCGGTGTGTAGCACGCCACATCTATGAGCAAGAGGCTACAAGACGTTTTAGGAAAAAGTGTGATTCTTTCTTTCAGATGTCTATCGTGCTTAAAGTGTCTCTCTTTTCTATTGATTCATGCTCTCCTCTTTCAGAAATATGCCGCCACGTCGAGCGAGAAGAAATAATGATGGTCAGCAACCTCAACCCGCTGACCCATTGAATGAAAACATGTCTCATGCTTAGTTTTGGGTAGCCTTTCAGGCGCTAGCCCAAGCTATTACTACAAATATTCAGGCCAACCCGGCCTCGGATCCACAGCAGCAGGAAGGTGATTTAGCTGTTGCCAGGATCCGTGACTTCATGCGGATTAATTCACCGGAATTCTATGGGTCCAAGTCTGATGAGGATCCACGGTTGTTTTTAGAGGAGGTGCGGAAAATTAATTAAGTGATGCATGTATCTGAGGAACATAGTATGGAGTTGGCTGCGTATAGGTTGAAAGACCTTGGTTATGACTGGGTTGTTGCTCGGAGAAAAGGTAGAGGTAAGGGAGCTGTCCCTACAACTTGGCAAGAGTTCCAGGATGTATTCCTGGATAAGTTTTTCCCTTTGGAGATGAGGGAGGTGAAGGTGGAAGAGTTTATAAACCTGCGACAGGGCTCTATGACTGTTAGGGAGTACTGTCTAAAGTTTAATCAGTTGGTCAAGTATGCTCCTGACTTAGTGGCTGATAACCGGGCTAGTATGAGTAAGTTTGTGACTGGAGTGTCTAGTTATATGGTTAAGGAGTATAGGTCTGCTATGCTGAATAGTGAGATAAATCTTTCTAGGCTGATGACTTATGCCCACCAGATTGAGGCAGACAAGATTAAGAAGAGAGATAGAATGAGAGGGAATAAGAGATCTAGGTCCGAGCAGCACAAAAAGGGTCAGACTAGATCACTAGGAGGGAGTCGCCCCTAGTATCAGGATCGTTCATCTATGCCAGCACCGTTATCTGCTAGTGCTCCCGTGCCTAGAGGTAGACAAGAGCAAGGTAGCAGGTCATATGAATCCAGGTCCTAGTACAGTGCTGGCAGTAAGCCAAATCGTCCCTTGTGTCCTAAGTATGGCAGGGCTCATTCGGGTGAGTGTTGGGGTGAGAGGAGGGGTTATTTCCGATGTGGTGACATGGGTTAGAGAGTTAGAGATTGTCCACAGGATGGACAATGGCGCCGTGACTATCGCCCTCAGACCCAGAATCAGACTATTAGTGCTCCTATTCCAGCGACTCGCCCAGCCTTAGCTCAGGATGCCTCTTCTAGCAATGCTGGCGCGCAACACCAGAATAGATTCTATGCTTTACTATCCCGCCAGGAACAGGAGAACTCTCCCAATATTGTTACTGGTATGCTTCGTATATTTCAGTTTGATGTGTATGCTTTGTTGGATCCTGGATCTAGTTTCTCATATGTTACACCTTTGATTTCTGTGAATTTTGAAATGAGTCCTGAGATTATTCCTAAGCCTATCCTAGTTTCTACACCAGTGGGTGATTCGATTGTTGCCCAG
>NW_025862270.1:0-1486 GCF_002878395.1 Capsicum annuum
TATGTTAATAAAGAATAATTCAGTTCGGGTCTATATACGTAGGAACGACGGTCTAAACTCTAGCCCAAAAATACGGGGTGTTACATTATCTCTCCCTTGGGATCATTCGTCCTCGAATGATAGGTAGGAACATAAGCTTAGAGGTATGGAATAACGCGGACACGACATGTCCTCTAATAAAGAATACACTGATTTGAAACATAACCATATGGCTGGAACTACTGATGTTCTGAATTCTTATACCGGACATGCATATCTGATGCATGGAATACACGACTGAAGCTACTCATAAGCTGAATTCTCATAATGAACATGCATTTCTAATGCATGCATATCTGACTGAACTGAAGTACGAACGTATGACTGAATATGCAGTGATAACTGATGCGAAACTTGTAATAAGAATCTATGCTTACAACTAAATGGGGTATCTCCCCCTTAGGACACTATGTGCCTATATGAATGCTCAATTCACTAGGATACTCAGAAAACTGAGACGATGCACAAGGCACCTACGAATTGGTTCATAACTGAACATCCGGAATTTGAATCTAATGCATGACTCATGAACTGAGCTATACTCGCAATTACTAGTATACTCTATCTTGGAATAGTATCATGTCTGAGATTTCGGGTAGCATGAATAAATGAAAAGAAGAGAAAACAAGTCATGTGAATCTGACTGCTAAACTGACTTACTGGCTATACAGACTGAATTACGCTGGACCCTCATACTTAACTGGAGTATCTCTTCAATGCTCTCTCTAAAGAAGTTCTAACAGTAATAAGGAGCCACGAATCTTGGGTATGGATTACACAAGACATCCAATTGAGGAAATCACAATATTGACACTACTCTGCAGTCTGGGATATAGACATATAACTCCTGAATTAGGATAGAATTTTCAGACCTTTGGCAATACAACTTCTTACTTTCAAGCTTAGCACACTTCTCCAATATCCCTTGACTATACTATTCCCTATAAATATCTTATTCATTCAATTCAGCTTAAAATTCTCATATGAGCATTGACAAATTTTTCTACTAATGTCTAAAATAGCTTAATCCTTACACCGCGATCAAGCCTAACTCTAAGTCACAAAAATACAACATGCCACACCACGCTATTATTCTAAACCATAAGATGCCACCTTCTACCTCTTTTAAAGATCACATCCTAAGCATAACATGTCTTACCACTTCAATGACTACTCTGAACTCTTAATATGAAGTCGCTAATGCATATTGCGACCTTCCACTACAATCTCAAAACGTCATTCAAGCCTATTTTATAACCACATGTTAACTTCAAGGCAACCACCCATAAATACATACTTCACATAGTTTCTAAACTATTGTCAATACAACTCCCACGCGCTACCCTAAAAACATACACACACAAACTTTTTCACTAACCATCACATGTATCAAAGACTTGGCCCCAACTCTTACTTCATACTTATGGCCTTATCTAATCAAGCATAC
>NW_025862271.1:0-3072 GCF_002878395.1 Capsicum annuum
TTGTTATGGTTATGGAAACCTTGTAGTATACTCTCTATTGCTATGGGTTTTTAAATTTATGATGTGTTAATCAACTTATATCATTACTCTCTTCATTTTGATTGAATTCTCATGGTTGCAAACATAGGGAATGCGCCATTAAGCAATAAATTGTTCGATAGAAAAGTTACTATTTGGAAAAGAGAGTGTGACAAGAAAATAGGGTTTCCAACCTCTATTTTACACGTTAATGCCCTAGCAGGATTAACTTCTTGGAGAGTTCGTACAATTTATTGCACACTTTGGATTCGAAAGTACTAAGGTGAATAAATCCTTAATGGTTGAAAAACATTTGGATTTAGAATTAGAATACGTCTCTCTATAAGTGCATGCATGTATAAAATCCATATTACTCATAGTTAATAGAGAAGTAGAAGCTATAAGGTGGACATAACCCTAACTTGTCATTCTGTGTGATCAAATACTATTACACATATCTTCTCATTGTTACACTGATAATATTATTGTGCACCTAAACTGAAACCCCCCTTATCTTGGAACCTTCGACGAACAGTCTAATAATAATCACAATACTTAGTGATCATAGTATTCCCTGTGGGATTCGACACCCAACCCAATTGGGTTCTATATTTGACAGCGACCGCTTGCACTTTCTAACGAGAGTTGTAATTTGGGCGTATCAAATACCACTACTTATAGCCTTGGGTAATAATAAATAGAATGATCTCTTGTTTTTATGGTAATGGGTTTTATTGGGCAATAATAGTGGGTTGTGATAGCTAATCGTAAAGGTATGGGTCCAATGGATGGACACTAGGAACTCATGTTTGCCGAGGTACATAAAAATCCTCTATGAACATTTGTTCATATGTATCATAGAGATCAAAGGTTACTCGAGAATCCCCTACTCTTATGGTATCTCAGCTTTGTGTGGCTACACATATCAGGGCCCATTTAAGGGGTTACACAGGACCTATATAGCCCATGGGTGGTTCTAGGATGGTTAAGATACACATACCCAGGTTAATGATTTTAAAGTCATGCTAAATATGGTTCCCTTTCCCAGCATGGTTATATATATGTATGCATGGTTTTGAATACATATGGTCGATTTACTTAGTTTTAAATTTTGGTATTATTTTATCCCTATCTTAAGTTTATGCTAGAGTTTACCCACTAATCCATCTTCGAGTGGTTGTATCCCCACATAATATAGGAATCAGCCATTCTATTCCTTCTGGTTAGTTATCTAATTTGGGATCAGCTTGATTAGATTAAGGTGGTGCACTTCCATATTTTGGAAGGCTCTATTTTAAGTCATGGATGTTCTTATATACTTTGGTTATTTCATAGACATTGGTTTCGGATATGGTTATGGGCATGACCTAACAAGATATTGTTTTACTTTCAGTTAGAAGCTTTGTAGAACTACTATGGGTTGGTATGGGCGGTGTCTACAATGGTGTCATCTTTAGTATTGGAATTGGTGTTTAGGATGATACCATTTGGCTGTATTTATGATAGTTACATCCTATTATGTTTTGGATTATCTATATATCTATTAGATCTTATTTGGTATATGATGTATAGATTGGTTTATGGTTTTGTTTAGTTTTGGTTTTAGTTATTGGTTGGATAATGGATGGTTTGAATTATTTTAATTAGTTATGGTTATGGACCTATTCCAGAGTCTAGAACTGAAATAAACTCTATCTTGTTATATGTTTGAAATTCATCCAACTCAGGATATGTGCTTGGAGGTTAGGTTGGGTAACAGGGTGGTCCCCGGTTCTGCTTAAACTTGGTGTTCCCATTACAACAAGGTTCTAGTTCGAGTTATATCAAGTTGGTATCATAGCTTTAGGTTCTTGGTCAATTGGGAGTCCACAAAGTCCTGTCGAGTAGAGTCTCTTTTAAGTATGTGTAGTACATCACACTTATAAGGGATAGTCTACAAGGCATTTAGGACATGTTTCTCTTTTTTGTGTTCTATTTTTAAGTTTGGATTCTATGTCTTGGAATCTTCTCTAATTCCATTTGTTCGCTTTTCATATCATGCCTCGATGATTTGAAGTTCTTGAAAACTCCTTTGTTCCAACAGGGGATGATATTGATGGGAAACACTCTTCTCACAAGATACATACCCAATTAAAGGGTCCAGTCCCTAATATTTCTAGAGTTCCCCTAGTTCCTTCTAGTCCTTCTCAAGCAGATATAAGAAATGTGGAGTTTTATTAGTCAATGTATGTGATTGCTCAGTTGGTGGCTTGTCATGCTAAACGTGGTGTGTCTGGTATTACATCTTCTGAGGCTATAAGGGTTGGCCAGTTCATGACATTGAATCCTCCAACTTTTAGTGGTGTTATAGTGGAGGAAGATCCTCAGGTTTTTGTAAGACCCCATAAAGTTCCTTCACAGTCTGAGCCTTAGAGCATGCCAAGTGAGGTGTAATTATGGCCCTAAAAGATTGAGAAGAGACTTCCCAAGTGATTGGTGTTTAAACCATATAGAATTTTCTTAAATTTGACATTTTGTCAAGTAGAGAATTGAATTAGCTTTCTAACGATACCAATTTCATCTAAATCCAGCATCGGGGTGAGAAGTTATGGCCGTTTTTACTTAGAGTTATCGAAATCGCCCAGGTGCAACAAATGATCTGACGGATCATCGAGTTTATGATAGACCATTACTTGGACCATCATAACCAAGGCAGTAACTCTCTTTTTGGCCCAAGTGAAATCGGCAGGACAACAGAACATCAAGGCAGCAACGGGCCATCGCTGAGACCATTACTACTAAGGCAGTGTGGTCTCATCCTAGCCAATGTGCGATGGACGATCCAACGGACCATCAAGGTTGTGAAGGACCATCACTTTGACTGACACATTGAGGTAGTGTGATCTTTTTCTGACCGGCATACGATGGACGATCCGACAGACCATCGGTTTTTCCACTCTTTTATCAACCAAATATATTCCAAACAAGGCAAATGACTTCATTAATCATCCAAAATACAAAAGATCTAGGGTTTCTCCCCCAAGATCAAATCTAAAAAACTTCTCCAAGAAATTC
>NW_025862272.1:0-3687 GCF_002878395.1 Capsicum annuum
TTATAGGGCGTCACAAATGTGGTAAGCTACTACGAATGTCATCACATTGTTTCCAGCCTAATATGCTGGAGTAAAATAGGAATAACTCTTTGTTCTTATATCAGATTTAGGCGAAATTGGTATCGTTGGAAAGATAATTCAATTAGATATCTGTTGATAGGTCATGATATCAAAAATTCAAAGTATAATGAGATATATGCTCATTTGAACTTGGCTATACCAATATCTTTGTCAAGAATTCAATCGGTAAGGAATGTTTTGATTCATCTGATAGCTGGGAGCTATTTGAAGCCTTAATATACATCTAACATACTCATAAAACTATAAAAGAACCATTATGTACTATTCATGAGCTTGTTACATGGCTCTAATAGTGGTTTGGATTTTTTGTGGGGTATTACAATATCTCCCCCTTGGAAACATTGTCCTCGAATGATGACTTCTTGAGAGGGGAGAAAAGATAAAACGACGCATACACTGATCATGCTCAACTGGGACATGATTTTAGGACTGAATTGAATTCTAAACTAAATATATCCCAACTGAAAATGCATATTTGATGCATGACTAGTAAGCTGAACTCATGAATGCATGATAAGCTATGCACTGATACTTGATACCAATTTTATAATGGAATTTTGAACATATAACTGAATAAGCTTAAGAAAAATGGTTACCTCAGGCGAAGTGTGAATTAATGGAGAAAATACAAGGGTACTTGGTTCAAATGTCTACTTCTGATTCCCAAGTAGCTCCCTCCATGGACTTATTCCTCCAAAGAACCTTGACTTGAGGAACTTTTTTTTTCCTCAGCCTACGAGTCTGATAGTTGAGGATTTTGACTGGAATCTCTTTATAAGCGAGGCTATTTTGAATATCACTGCTCTGAATAGGGACTACAACTCCTGTGTCACCTATGCACTTCTTAAGAAAAGAGACATAGAAGATTGGATGAACTGAGGCTAGATCTGAAGGCAATTTGAGCTCATATGCTACCTTGCTGAAGCGACTGAGAATCCTAAAGGGACTGACATATCGGGGACTGAGCTTTCCATTCTTGTCAATTCACTCCCTTCATGGGAGAGATCTTGAGATAGACATAGTCATCGACCTCGAATTCGAGATCCTTTCTATGAAAATCTGTATAAGACTTCTATCAGCTTTGAGAAGTCCGGAGTCTTTCTCTGATCAACTGAACTTTCTCTAAGGCATCAAATACTAAGTCAGGCCCTATGACTGCGATCTCACTAACTTTGAACCAACCGATCGGAGACCTACATCCCCTATAATAGAGAGCTTCGAATGGAGCCATCTAACTACTGGAGTGATAGCTATTGTGTATACGAACTCAATCAAAGGCAAGTGGTCATCCCAGCTTCCCTTGAAATTAATTGCACACGCCCTTAGCATATCTTCTAGAGTCTGAATGGTCCTTTCTGCCTGACCATCTGTCTGAGGATGAAATGCTATATTGAGATGAACGTGGGTACCAAGACCTTTTTGGAATACTATCCAAAAATGAGAGGTGAACTGGGTACCTCTATCTGAGATGATAGATAGTGGAACACTGTGTAATTTGACCAACTCCATGATATAGAGTTTGGCATAATCCTCGGCTGAGTAAGAGGTATGAGCTGGAAGGAAATGAGCTAACTTGGTCATTCTGTCTACAATGACCCAAACTTAATCATGCTGATGACGTGTTCTAGGCAAACCTATCACGAAGTCCGTGTTCACTTCTTCCCACTTCCAAGTAGGAATAGTGAACTCCTGCATGGAACCACTAGGTTTTTGATGCTCTATCTTAACCTGCTAACATGTAGAGCACTTAGCCATAAACTCTGCAACATCCCTCTTTATCCCACTCCACCTATAGATCTCTTGTAAGTTGTGGTACATCTTAGTGGCCCCTAGATTAATAGAGTATCACCTACCATGCAATTCTGGAGGAATTCGCTGCCTCAAGTCATCTAAACCGAGAACACACAGACGACCCTAGCAACGAAAAAAACAATCTCCCCTTTGGGAGTAAACCTCTACTTCCTGACTATGAACTGACTCTTTTAGCTTGACGAGGCTAGGATCCTTGTCTTTCTTCTCTTTCACCTTGGAAACTAGAGATGACTCTGAACTACTCTGAGCTAGGATCCTTGTCTTTCTTCCTGAATGCCTAGTCTGGCAAGTTGCTGAATCTCTTGAGCTAATTTCTTCTTACTATCCTCAACATGGGAAATACTACCCATGGACAGTCTACTAAGTGTGTCGGCCACTACATTGGCCTTGCCAGGATGATAAAGGACACTCATGACATAATCCTTCAAGAGTTGTAACCACCTTCGCTGATGATGATTGATATCTTTCTTGGAAAAGACATACCGAATGATCTTATGATCTGTGAAGATGTCTACATGAACACCATATAGATAATGCCTCCAAATCTTTAAGGCAAAGACAATTGCTGCCAACTCAAGGTCATGAGTAGGATAATTCATCTCATGGGGCTTTAACAGTCTGGAGGAGTACGCTATGACTCTACCATGCTGCATGAGGACACAACCTAAACCTACTATAGATGAATCACAATATACTACGAATCCATTGGGACCGTTGAGAAGTGCTAAAATTGGAGCTGAGTGAGTCGAGTCTTCAAATCCTGAAAACTCTTCTCGCTAAGTTCTGACCACTTAAACTTAACCTTCTTCTAAGTCAATCTGGACATAGGAGATGTAATAGAGGAAAATCCCTTGACAAACCATCGGTAATAGCTATCCAAACCCAAGAAACTCCTGATATCTGATGGAGAGACAGGGCGAGGCCAGTTTTTTACCACTTCAGTTTTTCGAGGATCTACTCTAATGCCATCATCAGAAATAATGTGGACAAGAAAGTATACTGATCTTAGCCAAAATTCACACTTACTGAACTAGGCGAACAACTGGTGATCCCTGAGAGTCTGAAGAACAATTATGAGATGGCCTGAATGATCATGCTCTGTGCGAGAATAGACCAGAATATCATCTATGAAGACTATGAAAAATATTTCCAAGTACTGCTTGATCACCCGGTTCATTAAGTCCATGAAAGTTGTAGGTTTATTGGTAAGACCAAAGGACATGACTAGAAATTCAAAGTGACCATACCGAGTATGAAAAAGTGTCTTTGGAATGTCACATTCTCTAACTCTGAGCTGATGATATCCTGATCTGAGGTCTATCTTGGAGAAATAACTAGCACCCTAAAGTTGGTCAAACAAGTCCTCTATCCTAGACAGCGGATACCCGTTCTTAACCATGCCTTTGTTGAGCTGACGGTAATCAATACACATTCTGAGAGAACCGTATTTGTTGCACATGTATAAGACTAGCTCACCCTATGGGTATGTACTGGGCCTGATGAATCCCTTATCTAAGAGATGCTTCAGCTAATCTTTCAGTTCTTTGAGTTCTACTGGTGCCATTCTGTATGGCGAAATAGAAATAAGCTGAGTATTTGGGAGAAGGTCTATGCCGAAGTCTATTTCTCTTTCAGGAGGAATGCCTGGAAGATATTTGGGAAAAACATCTGAATATTCATTAACCACTGGGACTAATTTGAGACTGGGAGATTCAGAATTGGAATCCTTAACATGCACGAGATGAAACACACACCCCTTAGAAATATTTTCCTTGCTTAAAGGTAGGAAACAAG
>NW_025862273.1:0-2882 GCF_002878395.1 Capsicum annuum
ACCTTACTACTTTCAATCTTCATTGTTGTAGGAGAAAAAGAAGCACTGTAACAATTTTTTTATATTTGAAAAAATAAGAAATATCAGAAATTAACATTGTTTTAAAAAAAAACAAATCTGCAACAACCAATTTAATAGGGTCAAATAAAATCTGAAAATTATCCTTTTCGATTTTGATCGGGTAATTATAAAATCGTAATTTCTATCATTAAAATCAGTTATAATAACCAGATAGGAAAGAGAAATTTCTTGAATTCTTATCCTCAAAACCTAATCAGAAATAAAACTTGATTTTCAAAAAATTTAAGCAAATTAAAATTGAAATTAAAGCTCCAAAGACTGAAAAGTAAGAAAATTTAGAACATAAATTAAAAAATTGTATTTTTTAAGGCTGATTTTGTTGAGATTAGATTGAGAAGGGAATGACTTTATTTTTTTTGAAATCAAGCTCCAAGGCTATAACAATAGAGGTTGGGAGAAATCGGATTTTTAGAAAGAAAAAGGGTTGTTAAAATAATTGTCAAATTTAATTACACGTGGCATTTTCTAATTGTTGGTTGCTGGCAATTTTCTTCATTACGTGCTTCATAGGTGTGACCACACGCATAGGCTCAAAATCGTTTAAAATGATCTATTTATAAAGGTTTGTACAAGTTTTGTAGTGTAATAGATCGCCCGCAAAGTTTAAGTGTCTTTTTACAAATTCGAACAACTTTCGTGGTCATTTTATGTTTTTTTCTCTTCTAATTATTTCTCAAAATATATGATATATTGAGATTTAATTTCATCATTTGGTAACTATGAAAATTCTCATTAACCACCAATTTGGTGGTATCCCATAATCCCAATCCCCATCCCACCAGCCACTCTCCTAAAAATAATATTTATTAAATTTTTTTTTCAGAAAATTTTAAACTTTTTCCTTATTCCACTCCCCCCCCTCCCCCCCCCCCCCACAAAAAAAAACCCCAATCCAATTTTTTTAAAAAAATTATTTTTAAAAAAAAATTCAAAACTGTTTCTTACCCCACCACTTACTAGCCCATCTTCGCATAAATTTTTTTATTTTTTAGAATTATTTTTTCAAAAGTTTCAAAAAAAAATCTTACCACGCCGCCACCTCCTACCAGACCCCTCCCCCCCTCCCTCTCATCCAAGAAAAAATATTTTTTTAATTTATTTTCTTTCTTATCTCATCCCCTATACCTACCCTCCACTATCCCACTCTCAAATAGGTTTTTTTAAAAAATTCTTAATATTTTCTTATCTCGCTCCCTTATCCTATTCGTTCTCATTATTTTGTGTTAAATATATAAAAATATTTTAAAAAATATTTTTTTATTTGCGTAATGAGCATAAGAAAATAAGTAAGAAAAGTTTTTTCCTAATTTTTTTAATTTTATACCGAACACACCCGTAACATACTCAAAAGATGCATTCAAACTTCGTACTTGTCGTTGGTGGCCACGTTTCACACCAAAAGAAAATGAAATTTGTTACTATAAAAAATGATGCCGATTACATTTATTTTGATATACTCTTGTATTGATTTTGTAAAAGTTTACATGAATTTAAAACTTAATATATGTATACATGGCATAATTTGTGACAAATTAACAGGAAGAAAATTATTTTATTAACAATTATTGATAAATTTAACATTTATAATAATTAATGGCATTTTAGTACACTTACCATTTACGATATAGTATCATACCGTCAAATCAAATAATAAAACTGTTATTAAACAGTAGTGAACAATACAGTCCATCCAAACATTGAATTGTACTATACTGTACAATACAAGTCCATACCTACAGTACGATAAATTATGAAACCATGACAAACAACTATCCAAACAAAGTGTTATTTGGGCTTGCATTAGAGACATACAGACCTAAATGCATTACTACATAGTTATAGTTATAATCGTTTGTCGGTTAAAGTTTAGCAAAAATGTATAGGAGATATAGAGAAATGCTAATAAATTCTTATAGCATTTGAACTATAAAAAGGAACAAATCGTACAAATATATGGGAGGATACAACTCTATCTTCATATACAGTTTTGAGTACTACAATAGATAAATTTGATCCAAAAATGATTAAAAAGAAGTCTAAAGGTACAACATAAACTATACAAATGTGATTAAGCCTCAAATGATATTAATTAGGAATCAGACTTTGATTAAGTGAAGAATTTCTTTCGCATGTATGATTCATTAATAACATTGTCCCAAGAAAGTATACCCCTAAGCAAAATATTTTGAAAAAACATTCATAACTTTATTTTAAACTTTATTTTAGCTGAATCTCTTGAATAAATTGTATTATACTAAAACAAGTGAATATGTTGCTAATATATGATACAAAAAGTGCTAAAGAAAATTGATATTTGCAACATGTACTAACTTGAACAAATATACCTACTACAGATATTGATGAGTGAAATAGACTCTTTTGGGTGAAGAAGTCGACCAGAAGAAAAACAAATAGAATAATGCGACAAACACATCTTCTTGTGTACTTTTATAGAGTGCTTTAAAGAATGTGAAAAGATTGTCTAAAACTGATATAATGGGGAAGATGGAAAAAATACAAACAATCAATAATAATTAAGAAAGTTTGCATTGATATAGATCACTCATGAACTTTTTCCATTGTTTTGAATTTTTTGATATATTATTATTAACTCGAAATGATTCATGTTTAGGGCACATTAAATTTTAAAATCGAGTTTTGAAGAAGTTTTAATAGCTGAACATGGAGTCTTAAGTTTTCTTCAAAAGAGATTTATTCAATTGGAGCACATTTTCAGTGTTGCACAAAATAATTTCACATTATTTTTTTAGCTTCAAAATATAGATATTAAAAGAAAAAAA
>NW_025862274.1:0-1837 GCF_002878395.1 Capsicum annuum
ATGGTAGTAACAAAGCAGCAGCAGGAAATACAAGGCTCACACAAATTAGAAGAAATAATCAAGAAACAAAACAAAACTTAAATAGGGAGAAAAAACAAAACCAAGGTAAGGACAAAACTAACAGTAAGAAGAATAGAGCACACTAATGGCCTGGCACTAAGGACAGCCAAACAAATAATAAAGCGCGGTGCAAGTCTTGAATATACTACAGCAGACACGCAAGTCAAGATACAGGAGATAGTACGATAAATAATATGAAGCAACATAAGAGGTGACAATAATAAAGCAACAACAGGAAAAGGAAGGTACAAGTAAAGTGGATGGAATAATCGCGGAAAAAGTCTACCCCACAAATTAATACTAAGTCAAGCGATGTACTAATCCGGAACACAACTCAACAACAATCTCCAAACAAAGCAGCCGGACACTACTACCCACACAAGCAACAGGAAGAATGCAAAAAAGTGAAACAGAAGCCGTAATAAGAGACAGGGATACGACAACAAAATACTATACAGGAAATCAAAAACTGACTGAAGTGGCTAAATGCCTAAAAGTGTAGATGTCACCGGTACGCCTGCTAGCTGCTGGTTCCGTCAATTTGATGTCAAAAATCATTGCCGGAGTAAGGTCACTAGCAAAAAGACTGCTGGTACATTTCCGAAGTGTCAATGGAGAGTCGCCGGATTAATGTCGAAGAGCCTTCTGCAATCTTGCCGGGATCTGGATGTCTTCTGACCCGAACCACCTGCTTCACCTACCTATTTTGCCGTAGGTGAAACCCCTCACTGTTGTCGGCGTCGATACGACGAGAATCATAGTTCCACCGGCGATCGGAGCGACGGAACCAGAAGAGAATTTACGGGGGGAAGGGGGGGGGGGGCGAGTACAAAGAGAAACTGGGGGTGAGGGAGATCTGGGGTGGGAGAGAGATTTAACCTTACCTTTTCCAGCTTAATAGACATCGTCGCGGGCGTTATAAGCTGCCGATCAGTCGGGGTGGAGTGTGAAGGTAAGCGTTAAATGTTAAAAGTGACCGTTAGAAAGAGAAGGTGAGCGTTGGAGAGAGAATCATATAGGTTCTGAAATAAATGGACAGCCCCAAATAATTTCAGAAAAACTATTCTGAGTCTCCTTAACTAACATAGATAATCTATATATATATATATATATATATGTATGTATGTATAATACTTTTAGGTACACCAGTCACCAAATGCAACCGTATACGATCAATTCTTGAGATATTTCTTTGAATCCAGTTGAAGCTCATGCAATGTCCTATTGCACAGTAAATAAGTTTAAAATTTTCACCGAACAACACTTCAGAAGAAGAAAAGCAAACAATAGTGGTGTTTGGGTTAAGGGTGATGATGATGTTGATTACTTTGGCATCATACACGAGATCTTAGAACTGGAGTATGCTGGTTTCCAGATAAAAAGATTGTCCCCTTTCAATGTAAGTGGTTTGACCCAAGCACAAGAGGCACAAGGGTACATAAGGAGCATAACATCATTGAAGTGAAGCATAATAGGTCGTATCTTGTTTACGTTCCAATTGTTCTAGCGTAAAATGCTAAACAAGTGTATTATGCTCCTTATCCACTACGCAGTGATAAGTCTGATTGGTGGGCTATAAGGAAAACAAAGATTATAGGACGGGTGAAAGTTGATAATGTGCTGGAGACTGCGTATCAAAATAAAATACAGATTGATCACCGCTTAGTGGACGTTGTCTTAGTGGATACTTTGAATCACCTAGAAAATATATTTGAAGAAGTTAATATTGCGGAAGAAGAGGTTGAGTGGGTAGGAGATGAGGAAACTTCTGAAGAGG
>NW_025862275.1:0-1825 GCF_002878395.1 Capsicum annuum
GTGTTAAATGACTAAAAGAATGAGGCACACGCACCAATATAAGGTGATAACATCGTAGCACGTGTTTCATACCACGTGTGCTTAGCGACCAATGGGTTAATGGAAGAATGAATCCCTGCTTCTTCATTGTGTGAGACCCTAAAAAGTTATTTTAACTTTTCATTAAAATACCCTTAGACCTTTTTAACTGTTTCTTAAAGTTTCGATCGGTGTTGCTACTTTAGCATGTTACTAATAGCCATGAGAGATTCGGCAATGCGGTGCATGTCCAAGAAAACAGTTGATTTGGAACAGATAGATTCGAGTAGAAAGGGAAAACAATTAAAATGAATATTTTAACTTGTTTACACAAGCCGGCTATTACACTGACCATATAAGAGTCAAGTGTAATTGTGTATATAAAGTTAATCATGAACTCGAGTTCACCTCTTTAAGAGGATGAGGGATCGGATAAGAAACTACTGAAGTAGTGAATGAAGTCTGGGGTATTGTGAGTATTAGTATCCTCATATTAGAAGAGAATTTTTCCACAAGTGATTGAATTCCTAAATGTAACTTATAAAACCTTAAAGGTAAATCTTGTAATGCTCACACGTCGCACGAACTATTTGCCGTATGAATTGGTGATTTGTTGATGTCGTACTGGTGCAGGTCTAGTCCACCATGTGCGAAGTAGGAGATGTTAGATTACGGGTCATAGGTCGCCCATGTGGACTGACCCGACCCGACCCAGTCTTTAATTGTTTTGATTATCTGATATGTGGAAGATAAGCAGGGAGCATTTAAATTTTGAAAAATAAGGGGGAACAGTTACTGAGTAACTGTTTATCCATCCAAACTATTCCTATCCATATAGGCTTCTTCCTCTGTAAACAAGATATAGATAAAAACAAAAATAAAATTAAGACAGTAACAAAATTATCAACAAAAATCCAAATAAGAAGCTTTTAGTTTGTGAATCTACTCTCCGTTTTCTTGAAAGACGAAGATTGACTTGGGACAATTATATCAATAGCAAATTCAACACTTCCGCTACTACAGATTAAGGTACATACACTCTGTTTTATTCCGAATTTGCTATCAGTAACAATGAAAGATTTAAATATTCTCACCAAATAATATCGATAACTTAATGATGCCTTCATAGAAAGCTAGATCACTGTCAATTTGGAAGTGAAAATTTCAATCCCTATCAGCTATATGGGTTTTTATATACCGGAGATTTCAATTTTTCCTTTGGCCAATTAGGTTTGCTTTTATTAATAATTTTTAATAAATTTAATATTTATAATAACTAGGGATATTTTAATAAATTTATTTGTTACTATACAGTATTATACCATTAAATTAAATTAAAAAATTATTATTAAACTACAACAAACAATACCGTCCATCCAAACTCTGTATTGTACCATATCGTACGGACATTATGAAACCACAAGAAACCACCAGCCAAACAAAGGCTAATGTGTGCACGCACCCAATGTAATTGAGTGTACAGATCCAGAGATGTCAGGACCTGAATGCTGCGAGAACCCACCGGCTTTGAGCTCATGGAGCGGACATGGCTCTGTATTAGAACTTGGAGGCTTCAACACGTACGTCTCTGGCCCTCCCACTTCCAAACGCGCTATTCTCTTCGTCTCCGACGTTTATGGTACCCTCCCCTTTATTAACCCTTATATATTCATGAACTTTGGCCAACTGGGTTCTGCTCCATTTGGCACTTTGATTTCTGCTTTTGATGTTAGAAGGATCAACTTCTTTGATTTTTCTGGAAATTTCAATATCTTATTGTCTCAATTCTTTGCAGGTTATGAAGCAC
>NW_025862276.1:0-635 GCF_002878395.1 Capsicum annuum
AGGGTTATTTTGATTGAATTAGTCAAAGGACTTGTAATGTTTATAAAGCCCAGTTATTTAAAAAATAGAGCAGTAGCATATATGTTTGAATTTAGATTGGATTGAATAATTATGAGAAGACCATTTAAAAACAGAGAAACTTTTAGAAAAATTAAAGAATCTTTAATTAGTAATTATTCGGAATATATAAGTCTAAATAAAACAAAAGAAAACCCACAAAGATTAGCCTGCCTAATTACCTTAATATCTAGTATTGAAGCAAAATTAATAATCCATTTAAAATCTAGAAGAATGAGACACATACCACCTAATTATGATAAAATTAGATTTAGATATCCATCAAAATATTATAAATATGGTTTAAAAAAGTACAAAAATACAAAGAACTAAAGCAAATTATTTCTGAAAAACGTAAAGAATTAAAAATAAGAATACAAAGACTACATTATAATATATTTGTCGGAGTTAGTGAAAACTCAATAAATGCACAAAAAAATGAAATATCAAAATTAGAATCACAAATAGATAGTTTAGAATATATATATCAACATGAGCAATTTACAATAAAATGAACAAAGAAGAATTTATAATAGATGAAAAAAATATATGAAAATCACGAAGGATTAAAAATAAAA
>NW_025862276.1:735-1190 GCF_002878395.1 Capsicum annuum
AAAGGAAATAGAAAAAATAAAACAACAAACTACAGAAGAAATACGAAAAATAGAAGAAACTAAAAATAGTAGGATTGCTGAATTAGAAAAAGAACTACAAATGCTAAAGGATTTGTATGAAGAAAGACAAAAAGAAAAGGACGAAAAAGATAAAGAACAAAAATTACTAAACGAGATAAATCAATTTAAAGAAAATTAGAAATAAATAATAGAGAAATAAAAAACAAGGAATTAGAAATAAATAATATAGATGTTGAAAAGACAGATAATTATAATTCAGAAGATAGTGAAACATATACAGAAATATGAACAAATACAAAAAAATTAGAAATCAATGAAAAACAAGAAGTAATTAATGAGAAAACTTAGAAAATATCAACACAGAAATAAATACTCTTGATAAAAAAGAAGATGAAAATATAATACCTAGAACATCAGAAATAAGAAAACCTACA
>NW_025862276.1:1290-1946 GCF_002878395.1 Capsicum annuum
GATCTATTTTTCTTTGTGCGTGGATATTCTTTAACTTCTCTATATATTTTTATTTTAAGTCTGTTTATGTTAGTTTTATCGGTATTCATATCTTAGGGGGTGATATTATAATAATATTATTTCATCTATATTTTGTCTCCAATATTTTAAATATTCGTAGTCTATCATTTTATCCTATAGTAATTGCAGAGTTACAGATTTCTATATAATAATTTATCCTAATTGTACTGTAATGTATATCTAATTCTAGATTTTTCAATGTTATTTATTATCTTGTGTTGTTCTTCTCGTAGCGAGTTTTTTAAATTATATAAACTATCACATGTACTTTTTCCTAAATTTTCTAAGGTTTCTTCTATCCACATTAATTTTTCTTTTAGATTCTCTATTATTTTTCTAATTCGGTTTCTATAATTAATTTCTTCATTTAGATTATCTTGACTTTCTCTAGTTTTTCTAATATGTTCTAACATCTCTTAATCTGAATAATATCCATCTGGGTAATTATCCAGGTATAACTGTGCTATCCAATTTATGGTTTCATTTTCATAATCTAATACTTTTTCTAATATTATTTTCTTAATATCTATAATTTCTATATCTCTAAGTATATATAATCTTAAAGTCTTAATCTTATATATACTTAGAGATATAGA
>NW_025862276.1:2046-2803 GCF_002878395.1 Capsicum annuum
CTGGGTAATTATCCAGGTATAACTGTGCTATCCAATTTATGGTTTCATTTTCATAATCTAATACTTTTTCTAATATTATTTTCTTAATATCTATAATTTCTATATCTCTAAGTATATATAAGATTAAGACTTTAAGATTATCTATCATTTAAAATTGACTAAATATTTTATTATAATATTTTGTAATTGTTTGTTTTGATCTTATTAACTCTTTTATATTTTTACTAAGAAATTGTATATATTTTATATCTATTTTTCAAAATTCTAAATATACATAGTTTATCATAGTTAATGTGTATATAGGTATTTATAAGAGTAATTAGGTAAGTGTGGTATGTAATTTAGTCTAGCTATATAATCTTTACCGAATATTTTTTCTAATATGATTTTCCTTATATCTATTATGCCTATATCCTTAATCACATACAAAATAAGTATTTTAAATTTATCTACCATTACATAAGATAAATAATTATTCATTTTCATAAAATTGCTCTTTTCAAAATATTCCCTTCAATCATGTGCATAACAAAATATGGTCATCTTGGATTACTATATACTAGATTATTCTTAAATAACATGTTCTTCGGTCACTATTAGCATGGTAATTTGGATATTTTTTCCTTAAACAGCGCCTCTACTCTGGTTACTCCCCACCACGGCTTCTTGCCTTATTGGTTTCACCTTTAGGATGGCATAGTTCTTAGGGATTTTTCTCCTTTTCCACTTTGCTAATAAACTTCTTAACATATTATTC
>NW_025862277.1:0-115388 GCF_002878395.1 Capsicum annuum
CTAAAGAACAAAGAATTTCCACTAGTTAAACTTCTTTGGCGGAATCATCTTTTAAGGGAACCACTTGGGAAAAAGAGGCAGACATGCGGACCAAGAACCCTGATCTCTTCTCCGTGAATCCAAATTCAGTATAACATACCAAATCATCTTAAGATTTTTTCTTTATTATGCTCAGTTTTGGTTGCACATCATGTTCATGTCAGTCTTGCATTCATGAATCAGTTCAGTCATGCATTTTATGCATCAGATATGCATGTTCAGAGTGTAAGCTTAGTTCATCAGTTTAGTTTAGTTCATCAGTTTTCCCCAAGCTTAACCAGTCTTATTTGAGGATGAATAATCCCAAGGGGGAGATATTGTAATACTCCACATTTCCTTAGCAAAACTTAAGTCCCAATAAATGAGTATTCGACCATAAATTTTTCAAAACACTCATTATTTTCCACTTTAAAGCCTGCCATTGTGTAGAAAATTCAATTAGCTTTCTAGCAGTATAAAATTTGCCGAAATATGATAACCGGATAAGAAGTTATGGTGATTTTAAGTTCCAGTCATTAAACACCATCATTTTGACCCTTAACATGTCGTGGAGTCAGTGTAAATAGCAATTGTCAATTTCCAGTTTTGCTCCACGATAGTGGCACATCGTGCCATAGGCTCAATTCATAATTGTCCAATTCCAGTAAGGTAGCACGATCATGGCGCACCGCGCCAATGATGAAAATTAGAATCAAAGGGGCACCGCGCTTTCTCCACGTTGCGCCGTTAGCCCAGTTCTCAGTTGTCAGTTTATAGTGATACAGCGCGATAGCACCGCTTCGTGCCAGGTGCCCATTTCGGAAAAATTCAACTAAAATTAAAAGTTTTGCCCAAGGGTAAAACAGTCTTTTCCCCATTATTCTAGTCCACCCAGGTGTAATATTTAAGCCCTAAAAATATTTTAAAATCATTCTTTAATTAATTTCCCCCAAATCAAAAGGCATCCTCTCCCAATCAAGAACCCTAGCTCTTAAATTCAAGGTCAATCCTCCAGAACTTACCAAGAACTTCAGAAAATTCATCAATTAAGGTATGTTAGATTTTCATCCATGGATCCCTTTCATCCATGGAGTCCAATCAACCCTTTTAAATTATAAAATTCTGATCTTTTCAAGTTATTGTGTTTTAAATTGTGATTTCACCGATGAATCTCCATGAACTATGATTCTATACCATGTTATCATGAAATTATTATTATTATTATTTAATCCTCCATGACTTAATATTGTTATTTATTGAACAAGACCTCGATTTAACTCAATTATGTCGGATTCATGCTATTTTTATAAGTTTTAGGATATTCCTATGATTGTTTTAAACCATGAACTACAAGTTTTTGATAAAATGCCTACAAGAATGATTGATTTAAATCAAAGCCTTCGTGTTTTGTCCTTCCAGCTTTAGTGTCCTTTTACTATAATTGTTTCGAGTCCTGGGGGAATTGAATACCTGAAATACATAGCTGCTTTCTTAGTCTAGTTTTAGTACATTACAGAATATTCTGCAAAACATACTATGAGCATTATCAGAATAGTTAGTTACAAGTCAAATGAACTCAGAACAGTCTACTATCTCAGTGTCTTTCAGTTAGGAGTAGGATTTAGCACCAAGTGAGTGCAGGGATGGTGGCTTCCCTGTCAAATAGGCAAAGTCATTATTAGCAATCCCTATACTCTAGAACTACGTAGCCAACGTAGGATATGAGTAATCACCCATCAGATTACGCTACACTATCTCGCAAAGGTCACCCATCAATTCAGACTTGACACCCTTAGTCTTTTGAATATTATATTAGTTTAGTGGATCCACACAGTCATTGTTAGTACGCGTGGAATAGTATTAACACCCTTCAAATTAGGGTCACAGGTTGGACCCTAATTTGCTCAAATTGGGAAATATAGATTAGATGATACCTCCTACAGTCTCAAATATAGTCTCTGTTATAGTCCCAGCTCAGTTATTAGTCTTAGTGTTGTTGACCAAAGCATAAAGATTTCAGTTTACAGATTTTACTCAGTTTATGTTATATGCTTGGTCATGCATCGTCAGTATTTAAAGATTTTCATACATTTTTAGTATCTACAGATTCTATGATCTTTATTCAGTACTCCATGCTTTACATGTATATCTAGTTAATTATTATTATTCCTATTTATGAAACCAATCATATTAGCCTACCTCATTTAGTATACCAGCACATTAAAAGTACTGATCGCATACCTTTCTTTTGTGCTATAATGTATCATATCATAGGTGCTAATGCTCAGTTCCCAGATTGTACTTAGTCCCTCAGATCATCAGCAGTACAGTAGAAGTGGTAAGTCCTCATCATCCAAGGAAACATTATATCACTTCATATCTTTATCTCAGTAGTTAGCAGAGTTAGTTGGGGAATGTCCCATCAACTCATAGTATTAAGTTTAGAGACATTTTAGACACTATAGTTAGCTATTCAGAGTTTAATATTATGCCAGGTTCATAATTCAGCAGCTATTTCATTATTAAAACCTTATGGTATTTCAGTTATTCTTCCTCATTCATGATTATATTTTTTAGTGCTCACAGCAGGTACCAGCTCATGGGTTAGCTTGTGGTCCCTTGGGACCATAAGCACTGTGTAATAACTAGGGGTAGTCTCAGGTTATTACAATGCCATGTGTTGATACGTTGATACTGAAAATTCTTACAGAAGCGAATTGTGCACGTTATTCCATTCACCCAGGTGCTACTAAGATAAACTATGATTTTTGGGAAACTATTGGTAGAGAGATATAAAAAGGGATATTATAGAGTTTGTAGCTAAGTGCTCTAATTGTTAGCAGGTTAAGGTTGAGCACCAAAGGCCTAGTGGCAATATGAAGGAGTTCAGCAAACCCACTTGGAAGTGGGAAGATGTGAACATGAGTTTTGTGGTAGGGTTGCCTCGTTCACATCGCCAGCATGATTTGATTTGGGTTTTTATGGATAGAATGACCAAATTAGCCCATTTTTTTAGTCCATACTTCTTATTCATCCAAGGATTATGCCAAGCTATACATCATAGAGTTGGTTAGATTTTATGGAGTCCCATTTTCTATTATTTTAGATAGAGGTACTCAATTTGCCTCTCATTTTTGGAAAGCTTTTCGGAAGGGTCTTGGTACACAAATTCATCTCAGAATAGCCTTTTACCCTCAAACAGATGGTTAGGTAGAGATGACCATTCAGACCTTAGAGGACATACTGCAGGAATATGTTATCGACTTCAAGGGCAGTTGGGATGATCACTTTCCATTGATTGAGTTTGGTTACAATAACAGTTATCATTCCAATATTCAGATGGCTCTATTTTGAGATCTTTATAGAACAAGGTATAGATCTCCTATGAGTTGGTTTAAGGTAGGTGATACTGCATTGGTAGGCCTAGATTTAGTATTTGATACATTGGAGAAAGTTCAGCTAATCAGGGAATGGCTTAAGAAAGCCCAAAGCGATCAGAAATCTTATACAGATATGCGTAGGAGGAATCTCGAGTTCACAGTTGGAGACTTAGTTTATTTTAAGATCTATCCCATGAAGAGAGTAAAGATATTTGGCAAGAAAGGAAAACTCAGTCTCCAATATATTAGCACTTTCAGGATCTTAAGTCATTTTGGAAAGGTGGCGTATGAGCTTGAGTTGCCTGCATATTTGGCATCAGCACATCCAGTGTTCCATATTTCTTTATTAAAGAAGTGTATTAATGACCCAACTGTCGTTGTGCCTTTAGAGAGCTTAGATATTCAGAATGGTCTTTCTTATGAAGAACTCCCATTTGAAATCTTAGATCGCAAGATTTGTAGAATAAGGAACAAAGAAGTTCCCTTGATCAAAGTTCTTTGGGGAATCAGTCTATTAAGGGAGCTACTTGAGAAGCAGAAGAAGACATGCGTACCAAGTACCTTCACATTTTCCTTGCAAACTCATACTTATCTCAAGGTAAAAGTTTTCCCTAGAGTTCTTTTTTTCATTCTTAATTCCATCTATATAATCATGTACATGTCATTGCATGCATTCTTGAATTAGTTCAGCCAGTCACCATATTTGAGACTCAGTCATGTAATCATGTTTTCAATTATGCATGTTCAGTATGTGATTTCCGTTCCCTCAATATTCTCAGCTTAGTTAGTCTTATTTGAGGATTAATGTTCCTAAGGGGGAGATAAATTTTCCATAGTGCATGTATAAGAGGAATAGTACCTGAAAGTTTAGCTAAGTGTTGGGGACTTAATTTAAGTTTTACCCTCTTAACTTTGAAGATTTATAAAGAGACCTTCCCGACCCAGAGACGTAAGTTTTTGAGTTGATTCATGTTTAGGGGTGAAAGGGGCATGTCTCCGGTAAGTTTCAAATTTTTTGGACAAGGTTTAAACCATATTTAGATTTCCAAAACAACAGCTCACCGTGATTGCATCGCATCATGGTGGCTATAATGGTGGTAGCCTTGGTGCATCACGGTGATGATCAAATTTGGGATCCAGTTGCGAATTTAAACTTCCTGGAGATAGTTTGGTCTTTTCCCACTGCCCCAATCAGTGGAAACACGAGATTTATCATTAGTTATGGAATTATATGCCAAATTTCCTCAATTACCCTCTAAAAAAAACCTAGCCTTCACCCACATTCATCAAGTTCATCATTATTCCTTCATGGAAACTCAAGAATTCAAGCTTCACCACCCAAGAATGCTCAAGAAAGTTATTTCTCTTACAAGATTAAAGCCTTAAGGTATGATAAATATTCATCTATGGGCTACCATCACATGTTTTAACTATTTCATATTTTAAAGTATGAATTCTCATGTTAACACGAATTATCTTCATGAAACTTTTACGAATTTCTAATATACATGATGTGTAAAAGTGATTTTTCATACAACTAACCTTACATGTTTGAATGACGGAATTTTGTATGTTAAATCATCAATTCATGGTCTTTGTATTGAAGTTATGCTACCATCACATGTTTTAACTATTTCATGCTTTAATTCATGACCCTCAAGTGTTTAATGAAATGCCTAAGTAATGATTTTGGAATAATGCTTACTTATTATGGTTTCAAATGCTCTCATATGTTCTTTTTGATATTGCTATCAAGTCCTAGGGATTATGAATACCCGAAGCTTAGCCGTTTACATAGTTTCAACATTTTCAGAGTGGTTTTAGATAAACCATAAGCACTATTAGTCCAGTCAGTTAAACTTAGATTAGTTCAGAAATCAGTATGATTCAGTTAGAAGTAAAACTTAACATCAAGTGAATGTAGGGATGACATCTCTCTCATCTATAGGCATGCGGAAGTTTTCTCCCCCATCAGTAGGCATGAGATATTAGCAGTAGTCTCTAAGTTTTAGACCTACAGTGCCACCGTAGACTTTGAGGTTTCCCCCGTTAGATAGGTATGACACCCTAATCCTTTGGGATATCACATTAGTGGATCCACACAGCCATTATTAGTATCCATAGCACGGTACTGATGCCCTTCCAACTGGGATTATAGGTTGTATCATGATAGTACATTGGGGCATGTCGGTTATAGCTAGCTCCCACAGTCTTAATTCAGTATTAAGTACAGAGTATAGTTTCAGGTTTGCTTGGCCATAGAATACAGTTATAAGTTATTCAGTATCAGTATTTTAGTACTTCAGTTTACAAACTATTTTAGTATCATGTTATATGCTTGGTCATGCATCCTAAGATTTTACAGTTTTCACATATACTATGCATCAGTCATCTCATGCTATTTATTTACTCATGTATTATTCATGTCCTTGAGCCCAGGCATATCAGCTTAACCTCATTTAGCATACCAGTATATTTAAAGTATTAACCGTATACTCATTTCTTGCGCTATGATGTCTTATATCATAGGTTCAAATGTTTAGGTTCCCAACCACACCTAGATATCCTAGGGCATTAGCAGTAGCAGCAGTGGTGAGTCATCATATTTTGAGGACCATTTATGTTTATTTTAGTGTTTTAGTTTATTAGTCAATTAGAGTTAGTTGGGTACTTGTCCTATCAATTCTACAGTCAGTCAGTTAGAGGCTTTCAGACATTTTCAGACAGTTAGTAAATTATTAGATGTTATTGACAGTCTTTACAATATTATTTTTGAACGTATTATTTCAAAAATATTTTTGAATGCTTAAACCTAATGGCATATCTAGCTTTGTTTTCCACATATGTGTATCTTTTATTATTAATTTCATTTAGTGCTCACAACAGTACCAGCTTATAGGTTAGCTTGTGGTCACTTATGACTATAAGCAAGGTATGGCATCCAGGGTATACTCCTGGGGCATTACAGATGTGTTCTGTTTGACTAGGTAAAGGGGATGGTCTTTGGTCATCGTCAGACTTGTGATACCAGCTAGTCCCTAGTTATGGTCATGAAAAAATTGGTATCAAATCCCTAGGTTCATGGTCAATTAGGTATCCACAAATTCATGTCAAGTAGAGTCTCTTTTATTAGTGTGTAGCATACTACACTTATAAGGGAAAGGCTATAAGGTGTTTAGGAATGTTTTCCATTATTGTGTTCTACTTTTGGGCTGTAGAGTCTTATGAGGTTGAAATCTCCTTTAATTCCCATTTGTTCCCTTTTTAGATCATGCCTCCTAGAAGATCTAATGCTAGTGGAAACTCCTGTCCTGCTTGAGGACAAAGTGGATGGAACTCATCTTACTTATGAGGTACATACCCTATCTGTGGTCCCTGCTTCTAATTTTTCGTATGGATTTCTACCGATCACTACTAGTCCTATTCGAGCCAATAATACTCTTTCCTTGATGCATTAGGATAATTTGTCTAATGTTGAGTTTCCCCAGATGATTCATTTGCTTACTATATTAGTGGCCTCTCAGTCACGCCAGTCTAAGGTGTTGCCCCTGTCACTTTATTTTTTTAGGCCACAAGGGTTGGCTAGTTCATAAGGTAGAGTCCTCCAACTTTCACTGGTTCTAAGGTTGAGGAGGATCCTCAAGGGTTCATAGATAAAATAGAAAAGATCTTCCAACTAATGCATATTTCTAACTCAAAGGGTATGGAGCTCATCGCATATTAGCTGAAGGAGGTAGTATATCAGTGGTATGAGAAGTGGTAACAATTTAGAGGGGATGATGCTAATCTAGCTATATAAGATTACTTCTTTAGTGCTTTCCTTGATAGCTTTTTTCCTCAGGAGTTGAGAGATGTAATAGTTAAGGATTTTGTGAATTTGAACAAGGTAGGATACTGTGAAAGAGTATGCCTTGAAGTTTCATCAGGGATAAGATAAAGAAGTTATCTTTGGGCTTATCTCAAGACTTAGCGTTTATGTCTAAGGCCACCTTGCTAAATAATGACATGGATATCTATAGTTTTGTGGTGTATATATAGTAGCTTAAAGAGTAGAATAAGAAATAATAGATATAGGAGAGAGGTAAAGTAAGAGATCCAGGTATTTTGAGGAGGGCGAAGGCCAATAGTATAGTGGTAGAGATGGTAGGCAGTGGTCTAATAAGAAGTGGGGAAATTTTTGTTCTTATTCTACAGCTAGTGCTTTATATCCTAAGTTGTTTTGTGATCATTGCTTCCAAAGCAATAGTGGTTTTAAGGCATAAAGTGCCTAATCTCAGGTCAATGGGGCCTAATCAGTTCTATTATATCCTCCATGTAGATTTTGTGGATAGTTGCACCATTGTTTATGTGATGAGGGGAGTAATAAATATTTTAGGTGTGTCCAACCTGAAGGCGATGTTACTTCTAGGGCTAATAAGGTTTTGGTTGCTACTTCTCCATCTCCTGCACCAAAGAGTGCTACTTCTAGTACCGGTACTAACTGGAATCATTTGTTTGATCTTGCCACCCATCAGGAATCTGAGGCTTTTACTGATGCTGTCATTGGTATGTTATAACTCTTCTTTATGGCATGCATTACTTACTTGATCCATGGTCTACCCTTTCTTATATGACCTCTTATCTGGCTATTCATTTTGGTTTTAGTCCTGAGTGTATTTCTCATCCTTTTTCTGTGTCTACCCTTGTGGGTGACTCTTTTGTGGCTATAAAAGTCTTCGGCAGTTATATGGTATCTATCTATGGTAGGAAGACATTATTGGATCTAATAAAGTTGGATATGTTATACTTTGATGTTATTCTAGGGATGGATTGGCTCCATTAATTCTATGCACTCTTGATTGTAGAACTCGAAAGCTTAGTTTCCAATTTCAAAATGAACCTGTGATTGAGTGGGAAGGTAGTTCTTTAGCATCTAAATAATGTTTCATTTACTATCCTAGAGCCTAAAATTTTATTTCCAAGGGGTGTTTACATCATCTAGTATGGGTTAAGGATTCTAATTATGAGGGCCTTTCTTTGCAATCTGTCCCTGTAGTCAATGAGTTTCCTAAATAGTTCTCTGATGATATTTCTGGTATTTCTCTGGATAGGGAAATAGACTTGGATTGACCTTTCCTCGAATACCCGTCCTGTCTCTCTCTCCTTATAGAATGGTTCCGACTGAGTTGAATGAGTAAAAGGAGAAATTGAAATATCTTCTTGATAAGAGTTTTATTTTCCCTAATGTTTCTCCGTGGGGTACTCTTGTGCTTTTTGTGCATAAAAAGGATGAGTCCCTTCAAATGTGTATAGACTATTAATAGCTGAATAAAGTGTCTGTGAAGAATAAGTACCCTCTTCCTATAATTGATGACCTATTTGACCATCTTCAAGGTGTTAGATGCTTTTCTAAGATTGATCTTTGGTTGGGTTATCATCAGTTGAAAATTAGGAAGGTTGATATCCCTAAGACTATTTTTTGAACCCGATATAGCCACTACGAGTTCTTAGTCATGTTTTTTGGGTTGACTAATGCTTTGGAAGTATATACAGATCTTATGAACCAGTTTTTTGTTAGTTTTTGGACTTACTCATCATTGTATTTATCAATCACATTTTGGTATATTCTAAGAGTAAGGTGGATCATGTCAACCACCTCTGCACAGTGTTGCAGACCCTTAAGGATCAATATTTCTATGCTAAGTTTTCAAACTTTGAGTTTTAGTTGAATGTTGTGACCTTCCTTAGTCATGTTGTTTCTACTAAAGGTATCGTGATGGATCCAAAAAAAGTTGAGGCGGTGAAAAAGTGGCATAGACCCACAACTCCAACTGATTTTTGGAGCTTCTTGGATTCAGCTAGGTATTAGAAGAGGTTTGTGGACAGTTTCTCTTTGATTGCTGCTCCATAGACAAAGTTGACTCAAAAGAGGGTGAGGCTTCTGTAGTCTAATACTTGTGAGGGTTATTTTGAGAAGTTGAAGGACATGTTAACTTCAGCTCTGGTTTTTGACCCTACCCGAAGGTACAGCTGACTTTGTTATTTACTATGATGTGTCTGTAGATACCTAATTTTGTCCCTCCCGAAGTCCAATTTTATCCATTGTTAGCTCACCTTACCACGCACCCTCTTCCATGTGATTATACCCCACAAAAATACAAAAATAACAATCCTTAACAAACCTACAATAAATTTTATCCTACCTTACACCCCATCCTTACCCCTGCCACGTGTACCGCCTACCCCACCTAATCACATGTTATTCCCTTTTATTAATAGAATATGGGAACAAAAAAAGGGATAACCATTGATCCTTCTCCATATATATAGAAATATACACACAGAATAAAGGAGGTTTTTCAATTACACAAAAGGGGCCCACAAAAGAATTAGAAAGCAATAATTCTCTATTTTCCTCTTCTTCACACAACTCTCACAGTGGTACCACACACAACAATATATGTTCCTCCATTATAATCTTCTACATACAAAAATCAACCTCACGCCATTTTGAGCACTCCATTATTTTTGTTCTTTTCTTTATCTTTGCGATATTGTTATAAGAACCATACACACACCCACAATATTTTGGTCTCCTCCATAACACACACAGAGAGATGGGGAGAGGTGGGTGAGAAAAAAAGAGATTTATAGGAATTACAGAGACTCATCTTCCTCAGAGGACCATTTTTTGTTTCATTTTCATGGAATATGCACACACGCATAGCTTCACACTCCACCACACATGAGATCACATACACATCATCGATTGAGGAAGAGATCAAGAGGGGTAATAATAGATAAAAATAGAGAAAGAGATAAAAATCGAAAGAGATAGGGGATCGAGAGAAAGAAGTTAAACATTGGGGGTTAACAGTCCACTGTTGCCCTGAATTTGGGCCATTCTCTATTTTTTTATGCTGTCCGAACTCTCTGAAACACTAATAAGACGGAAGCAGTGAGTCCGATTCCAAAACGCCATGTAAAGCAAGTGGAATAGATCCGTTTGGTGTGCAAAATTAGGTAGGAGTTGGATTCAAAATTGGTGATCAGGTCCGAATTGAGGTTTTCTTTTGCAAAAAATTGGTTTTGGTTTCGTCTATTTTTGGCAATTTTATATTTTAGGTTAGTAGAATATGAAAGAAGGATGCATACCAAATATGAGGTTCGAATTAAGGTTCGTTAAGGTTCTTGGAGCGTCTCTCATCTTTCTCCTTAAGTCAATCAAAACCTTTTGAGGTCCAATTATCGACTCTACTCTTTTATTATCATTATGTGTTTGATGATGGTTGATTGAGTATTTGGTTAATACTTGGTGTTGTTTATCTGGATAGCTAGTTGTTGATATGAAATCGATGTTGATATGTCTTGATAACTATTTTATGTTAAAATCTGCGTGTTAAAAGAAATTTGAAAAGGGGTTAAACGCGATTAGTGAATTAGTATTAATTTTGGATCATCAATTATATTGAATTTATGGGAATTGTGATAAATCAAATCTGGTAGGCAAATTGTAGGTTCCAGTAGGCAAATTTAGAACGCGTGGATTGTTGAATGTTGAAAATGTATGTTGAATGGCTTGGTTTTATAGGTTTAGATCAAATTTATCATTTGACCAGGGAATTCCCCAAAGTACATGTATTATTTTATTCGGGGAATGCCCTGAAGTATTTTATACTCGGAGGATGTTCGTGATGAAGGCCTAAGGCATCGATTGAGGCATTGGAGCTAGTCTCGGATTAGTTTAGAATAGGATTTACATTTCTGCATTTTTCTATTTTCTGTACTGTATAACTCGGACTGGACATTATTTTGTTTTTGACCTTTATTTGATTGTTTTGTTGCTTGTTTTATGTGTTTTATGTGGTTTATATATTCATAGTGTCAAATTAGCCAACATGCTCCACCAAGCGACCGTGGTCGAACCACGGGATCAAGGGGTGCCTAACACCTTCCCCTCGGTTAACAGAATTCCTTAGCCAGAATCTCTATTCACAAATCAGTTTAAAGAATCAAAAATTATTTTAAAAAGGATCTTTCAAAGGTGACATGGCATACCGGATTATGTCAAGTGTTGACTTCTAGTAAAAAATATAAATAATTCTTTTTCAAAATAAATTTTAAATATTTTGTCACGTTAATAATAAAAACCCCTTCGAACCTTAAAATCCAATTTTTTGGAGTTACAAAAAAGGGTGTGACAGCTCTGGCGACTCTGTTGGGGATCGAACCTTTTTCATAATTTGAGCTTATTTTTGGAGTTATATCGGCTTAGTTTTGATATTATGAGTGTATAGACACTATTTGTGTTATTTTTTGTATTTTTTTATCATTGTTGAGTGCCTACGTGCTACATGTTTACAGTTTTTCTCTTATGTGTTACCGCTTTATATCTGGCATCAATTGTATAACCCGAGTCAATTCTATCTGCAACAAGTTTGTAGTACAAACTGTGTACACGACCTATAGTTGAGTCACACTTATTTTTAGGAGGGGGAACCGTCGGCTGGTATGGAGTGGGTGGAAAGTTAGTACAACCACTATTAACCATATGCTCCCCCGAACAGCCTTGTTAGTGAACCCCAGCGTATGTCAACCTTTAGGTCATGCTTATCTACATCATATTGAGACCTAGCGGGACTTACTTGGTCCTTTGTAGGAGACTCACCTCTAAGGCATTCCTACGTGCTAAATATTGCATCTTTGAGGGTAGCAGGGTCATTTGACCGACTGATTTGGGCAAAAGCATGTGTTAGAAGCAAAGTGTGTAGGCTAGAAATTGTTGAAAAGAAGAGTGAAAAAAAAAGAAAAAAAGAGAGTTTCGTAATTTTTTAGAGTTCTTTATGACTTTTATTTTTCACAATACAAAAATTTGAAAAAGATTTTTCTACCTTTTTCACGCATTTACTCAAAAAAACAAAACAAAAACATTAAAAAGATTTTCTCTTGATTCCTTTAGCATGCATTCATAATTCAAAAATTTCAAAAAAAGATTTTTTTTAATAGGAGTTTTTTTTATAAAAGAAAAATTTTAAAAATGGTAGAACTTTTGTACATTTCATATAGAGAAAATACCAAAAAGATTTTTTCTTTCGTAGTTTTTGGTGTCAGTCTTATGTGAAGTGTCAAATGAGAAAAACACTAAAAAAAGATTTTATTAACGTTGTTCATTATTTGTCTTTGGTCGTATGTCTCAAGTTAGGGTCTAGTTTTTTATTCAATCATTAGTTGTCCAATCTGGACGAACTACGCACCCCTAATTCTCCTCTTTCGGGAGTGAGATACGTAGGCAATCTATTGTGGGTTCGGAGATCTTATTTTAAAAACTCCAAAAAGATTTTCTTCACTCTTCATTTAGAGTAGGTGTTCCATATACATCTTAAAAGAAAACCACAAAAAAAAAGATTTTCCTTTAATAGGTTCGAGTTTCATTTTCGCATGAAATTTAAAACTGAAAACCCAAAAAGATTTTCTTTGGTAATCATAGATTTCACATTGTATAGGGATGTTAAAGCTGAAAAATTCAAAAAACATTTTCGTCAATTCTTTTGAAAAATTGTTATTTTCTTTTCTTGTTAAAGTTTTGAGAAAAAGAAAACAAAGAGTTCAATTGGCTATTTTGGCAAGGCTTCACGAATTACGCATAGCTGATTCTCCCCTTTCAGGGGTGAGATACATAGGCGCCCTTTTTGGGTTCGGTAATCTTTTAAAAGAAAGAAAGAAAAAGAGTTTTGAAAAAAGTGTTGAACTCTAACACATTTTTTTTGTTGAGTCAATTTAAGGTGGTTGGTTTGTGGCATTTTGGTTGGTCCTCCACATCACACCAAATCCAAAGGGTTAGTTTTGTCCAACAAAGATATAGAGTGTAACATCGTGGATCAAACAAAGAGTCATGAAAATTAGAGTTTAAAGCAAGAAATTAGGAAACTAAGGCAACAAATGACAGAAATGCATCGAGCTTGGGACAATGAGTTGCCTCCTGCTCTATTTCCCGCTATTGATCCTACAAATACCTCGAGTTTTCCACAAAAATTGCAAAGTTAGTTTCCTACTGTTGTTGATGCACCGCAACACGACTCAAAATTCATTCCAAGCCAAAAAAATCTCAATACTCCCACCATTTTTCCTCTAGCTCCTCTGTATAAGCCTTCTATATTTACAACACCACATGTCCTCTGTGATCTTGTTGCTCAATCCTCTACTGAGGCTTCTACATTGGCTAGCCGCCCAATAATTGTGTTTCCCCATGCTGCTAGCGGACCCTTTTTCAACACTATTGGTGATCATTGCTACACTCCTGATCCTACTTTTAAGCTAACTGGACCACCAAAATTTCTTAACAAAAAGCCTAGTGTACCAGAAGAGCCAGAGAAAATGGTAGGAAAAATAAAGAGTGCAAGAAATACGGTGAAAAGTTCCCTAAGACTTGCATGTAAAGAAAATGTTTCATAAAAAAACTGGGGCATGTCTTCAAGTGTTAACCCTCCTCTAAGCCTTGAGATATCAAAATTTGAGGAGTAAGATGGACAGAAGGAATCTGTGAAATATTTGGGGCAATATTGCAATCAATTAAAGGAAACTAGAGTGAAGAAGAATGAGAAAGATACAGCTACTATTATAGTTAGAGAATGGGCACATATAAGAAGAAGACGTCATCACTACCGTCAGTCTCAAGCCCAAGTTCATACCCAAGCTCTCTATAATCCCTCCCAAAATCCATTATACTCTATTTCCCCACCTCCATATCTAGTACACTGTGTACAGCCATATGTTCAACTCCCTTCTTACTCATAATGACATGTACCAGCTCCTCAGAGTCACCCTCCGACTCTACAAACCTACCAAATCCCTTCTAGGCCTAATTTTGGATCCAAGCCAAACAATGAAATCAGGCAGAAGTTGAGGGATAGCTTCACACCAATGGGAGAGTCATATGCCAGTTTATTTTAGAGATTGGTACAGTGAGGCATGATTACTCCTCTCCTTGGGTATACTTCTAACCCGCATTCAAGTAGGTTTGATCCTAATGTACGATGTGCATATCATTCTGATATTCAGGGTCACAATATTGAAGATTGTCGTGCTTTGAAAAGAGAAATTAAAAAGATGATTTAAGATAAATCAACTATGGTGCAGACCATTGACAGTGAGGAAAGCTCTAGTCATGTTGATATGCAAACCAGCGGCTAAGATATCAAGCTGAGCAATTGAGAAGTCACCCCTCTCCCTACTAGGAAAAAGTCTGGTAATATGTTTTGTTTTATTTTCTGTTATCCAAATTATTTTAGGGTTGTAGTTCTGGATCTATCTCATTTTGTCCCTTTGTCATTATGTTCAAACCCTTCTATCTTTTATTTTAATTAAATAGAGTGTCCCCTTTTCCTTTGTGTTTTAAATTTGTGTTGTTTGTTTGTTTTCTTTACATAACACATTTTATGTTGATTCTAGTGATATGACGTGCTAGCGGAATTTTCAGCCAGATCTTGCAATCCAGTTAAAGCATGAATATTGAATCAGAGGGTTAAAGCTAGAAAAAGAGAGGATTTGAGAAAATAGGTAGAGTTTTGAGACATTTGATGACAAGTTGATGCTTTTTTTTAAGATTAAGGAACTTATTTTGAGAGTCACAAGAATAACTTGGTCATCAATTGAAAGACAGAGCTCAATTAGGTCAAATAGTGATTGCATAAACAGAAAGAAAATCAGCTCCACGAAAGCATGAGTCATTCGATGTGAGGAATGTACAACAAAGATGGAGTTCGGAGAAGAAGTAGTGACGCACAAACTCAATCAAAGTTAATGCTTAAAAAGATGTCATAAATGATCTTCATCTCTCACTTTCATATTACATGATATGTACTTGTATTTTCAAGGATTGATATGACGAAGGCATTTCATTTCGCTTTCCAAACATCGCATCATCCTTTGTTTACCCCATTTGAGATTTAATCCTATTTTCTTTTATACCCCTCTTTTGGAATCAAGATAGAGTCGACAAAGTTCAAAAGAAAAGTGTCAAGCAAAATAATAGAGTCAGAAAAAGTTCAAAAAAAAAGAAGAAAAAGAAAATATGTCCAAAAAGAAAAAAAAGAAAAGTGTCGAGACAAATAGAGTCAGAAAAATCCAAAGAGAAAAGAGTGTCAATAAAAGAAAAAGAATCAAAAGTCTAAATCATGCAAAAAAAAGTTGTCAGAAGTACGCACGACCTGATTCTCCTCTCTCGGGGTCTAGATACGTAAGCTACCCTGCATAGGGCTCAGTCTAACTAAATAAACAATTTAGATTTACCCAGTCAAAAAAACTGGGGCATGAGGTAATCCTCATTGTTTGAGTCGATTCCAAAAGTTGTAAGTCCCACCCCACTTCAAGTGTCGGTTGGAGCTCGTGTCATCCTTTCTTTCTAACCCTATCCTTACAACCAAAGAAAGATCTTCAGATCAATCTTTAAGGATGTTAAGGCTAAACACGCAATATATATGAAGATGGTTTTGGGAACTACTTGTCTTCCTCAGCATAGGAAATTAGGAGAGAAATAAAAATGAGAGAGTCTTACTGGTGAAAACCCTTTCGGGCACCGTAAGACAATGGTAAGTTGAGAGAAATAAAAATGAGAGAGTCTTATTCGTGAAAACTCTCACGAGCACGATAAGGTGATGTTAAATTGAGAGAAATAAAAATGAGAGTCTTATTGGTGAAAACCTTCACGGGCGCCATTAGACGAGGTAAGTTGAGATAAATAAAAATGAGAGTCTTATTGGTGAAAATCTTCACGGGCACTATAAGGCGATGGTGAGATGAGAGAAAAATGAAAGAGGCTTATTGGCGAAAATCCTTCAAGGTGTCACTAGACGAATGAGGTCTTAAACATAATTGACCTAAGGAAGAAACTCAATTTCATGGCCATTAACTCGATAACAATCGGTAGAAAGTTTGGATGAAAAGATTAGACAGCTTAATCTAAAATGCATGGCATAATCACTAGAGCTGACTGTCATTTTTAGATAAATTTTTTGTTTCTTTGTTTCAAAAGGGGACATTCATTGCCTTTTCTTTCTTCTCTTTATTTTATTTTTATTTTTATTTTTCTTGAGTCAGTTATCCAAATAGAAAAAATCATTTTCATTTTTCTCTTGTCATTGAGTTAAGTCAAGGTCAAAACAAGTACGAAAAATTCTAGAACTGGCTACCATCTTCTTCAATTGCACAAAGCAAGACAAAAGGATAGCACACAAAAGAAACATAATTGTGAGCCAAAATAAGACATCCAGAAAGCTTTGTCAACAGGCAAAGCTGGAAACTTATAGAATTACCAAGGATTAAAGCGTTTATCTGAGAATCATGGCAAAGCAAAAATACTGTGTTTATTTCAGAGTCACTCTTAATAATCTGAGTTTGGGTCAATGACGTGATAAAGCAGGGGCAAATGCAAGCAATCCAAAACAAAATAAAGGAAATGAACGCTGGAGTAGATGTCAGGGGAGCCAAGTGCTGCAAGCCACCACTAAATTTTTAACTTACAAATTTTCTTTGTTGAAACAGGGGCAAATTTGCTTTACTTAATTTATTTACCATTGGAAAAACACATTCGTGAGATTTTACTTTCTATTCAGGACCCTCCTAGAAAATAGGATTTTACTTTCTGTTCAGGACCCACCTAGAAAATGGGAATTTACTTTATACTCAGGACCCTCCTGAAAAATGGGATTTTACTTTATGTTAGGACCCTTTTGAAAAATGACATTCTACTTTCTGTTCAGGAGCCTCTTGAAAAATGGGACTTTAATTTCTGTTCGGGACCCTCCTGAAAAATGGGATTTTACTTTATGTTCAGAACCCTCTTGAAAAATAGGATTTTACTTTTTGTCCAGGACCCTCCTAAAAAATGGGATTTTACTTTCTGTTCAGGACCCTCCTAAAAAATGGGATTTTAGTTTCTATCCAGGACCCTCCTGAAAAAAGGGACTTTACTTTCTGTTCAGAACCCTCCTGAAAAATGGGACTTTACTTTCTGTCCAGGATCCTCCTAAAAAATAGGACTTTGCTTTCTGTCCAGGATCCTCGTGAAAAATGGGACTTTACTTTCTGTTTAGGACCCTCCTGAAAAATGGGACTTTACTTTCTATTCAGCACCCACCTGAAAAATGGGACTTTAATTTCTATCAAGGACCCTCCTGAAAAATGGGATTTTACTTTTTGTCCAGGACCCTCCTTAAAAATGGGATTTTACTTTATGTTCAGGACACTCCTAAAAAATTAGGACCCTCCTAAAAAATAGAATTTTACTTTATGTTCAGGATCCTCCTGAAAAATGGGACTTTACTTTATGTTCAGGACCCTCCTGAAAAATGAAATTTTACTTTCTATCCAGGACCCTCCTAAAAAATAGGATTTTACTTTCTGTTCAGGACTCTGCTGAAAAATGGAATTTTACTTTCTGTCCAAGACCCTCCTGAAAATGGGACTTTACTTTCTGTTTAGGACCCTCCTGAAAAATAGGACTTTACTTTCTGTCCAGGACCTTCCTGGAAAATAGGATTTTACTTTCTGTCCAGGACCCTCCTAAAAAATAGGACTTTACTTACTATCCAGGACCCTCCTGAAAAATAGGACTTTACTTTTTGTTCAGGACCCGCCTGAAAAATGGGACTTTACTTTTTGTCCAGGACCCTCCTGAAAAATAGGATTTTAATTTATGTCCAGGACCATCGTGTAAAATGAGATTTTAATTTATGTTCAGGACCCTCCTAAAAAATAGGATTTTACTTTATGTTCAGGACCCTCCTGAAAAATAGGACTTTACTTTTTGTTCAGGACCCTCCTTAAAAATGAGACTTTACTTTATGTTCAGGACCCTCCTGAAAAATGGGACTTTACTTTCTGTCTAAGACCCTCCTGAAAAATGGGATTTTACTTTCTATTCAGGACCCTCCTAAAAAATGAGACTTTACTTGCTGTTCAGGACCCTCCTGAAAAATGGAACTTTAATTTTTGTTCAGGACCCTCCTAAAAAATGGGACTTTACTTTCTGTTCAGGACGCTCCTGAAAAATGAGACTTTACTTCCTGTTCAGGACCCTCCTAAAAAATAGGACTTTTCTTCCTGTTCAGGACCCTTCTGAAAAATGGGACTTTACTTTCTGTTCAGGACCCTTCTAAAAAATGGGACTTTACTTTCTGTTCAGGATCCTCCTAAAAAATGGGACTTTACTTTCTATTTAGGACCCTCTTGAAAAATAGAATTTTACTTTCTATCCAGGACTCTCTTGAAAAATGAGATTTTACTTTCTGTTCAGGACCCTTCTAAAAGATGGATTTTTACTTTTTGTTCAAGACCCTCCTAAAAAATGGAACATTACTTTTAGAAAAATGAAATATTTATTTATCTTAATCTTTGTTGGGGATAATTTTCTTTCTAGTTTTGATTTTGATTGGAGGAGCCTGCCTAAAGAATAGGGTGAGAAAATTGCAATTCAGGAGCCCACCTGAAGAACAGGGCGATGAAATTGGAAGTTGATAAAATCAAAAGTCAAAAATGGCAAGTCAGAAACTCGCCTGAAGAACAGGGCAAATAAATGAAAGTCAAGAAACATGGTGAAGCAATTGAAAGCCAAACAACAAGTTGAGGAATAGCAGATCAGGAGCCCGCCTTAAGAATAGGGTGATGAAACTTAAGTCAAGAGTCCAAAATAAGCTAAATAGATAGGATTTTGTAATTTCATTGATGTGTTAACTTGTAATTTTAAGTTTTTGATCTAATAACAGAGCCGTGGACTGAAACCCCAATAGGGCCTCACTCGACTCTCCAACTAGGTATAATGCATCTCCTTCCAATCCTTGAGATACCTGCCACTTGATTTCCTCATAACTTGAGTAGGTAGAAGTGTTCTAAGTCAAGAGGCGTTTGTCCTTCTTCCTTCTATTTCTTTTTGAATAATGGTCGGGACAAAATTCTATTTTGTGTTTACTTTTTTGTCTGAAAACACTTTATTTTTACATTCAAAGGGGGCATACTATAGACACCTAATTTTGTCCCTCCCAAAGTCCAATTTTATCCATTTTAGCTTACCTTACCATGCACCCTCTTCCATTTGGTATGCAAAATTAGGTAGGATCTGGGTTTGAAATTGGTGATTCATGTCCGAATTGAGGTTTTCTTTTGCAAAAAATTAGGTTTGGTTTCATCTATTTTTGGCAATTTTTTATTTTGGGTCAGTAGAAAATGAAAGAAGGATGCATACCAAAGTTGGGGTTCAAATTAAGGTTCGTTAAGGTTCTTGGAGCGTCTGTCATCTTTCTCCTTAAGTCAATAAAAAACTTTTGAGGTCCAATTCTCAACTCTACTCTTTTATTATCATTATATGTTTGATGATGGTTGATTGAGTATTTGGTTGATACTTGGTGTTGTTTATCTGGATAGCTAGTTGTTGATATGAAATCGATGTTGATATGGCTTGATAACTATTTTATGTTAAAATATGCGTGTTAAAAGAAATTTGGGAAGGGGTTAAACGCGATTAGTGAATTAGTATTAATTTTGGATCATCAATTATATTGAATTTATGGGAATTGTGATAAATCAAATCTGGTAGGCGAATTGTAGGTTCCTGTAGGCAAATTTAGAATGCGTGGATTGTTGAATGTTGAAAATGTATGTTGAATGGCTTGGTTTTATGGGTTTAGATCAAATGTATCATTTGACCGAAGAATGCCCCAAAGTACTTGTATTATTTTATTAGGGGAATGCCCCGAAGTATTTTATACTCGGAGGACCTTCGTGATGAAGGCCTGAGGCATCGAGTGAGACGTTGGAGCTAGTCTTAGATTAGTTTAGAATAGGATTTACATTTCTGTATTTTTCTATTTTCTGGATTGTATAACTCGGACTGGACATTATTTTGGTTTTGAACTTTATTTTATTGGTTTGTTGCTTGTTTTATGTGATTTATATATTCATAGTGTCAGATTAGCCAACATGCTCCACCAAGTGACCATGGTCGAAGCACGGGATCAAGGGGTGCCTAATACCTTCCCCTCGGTCAACAGAATTCCTTAGCCAGAATCTCTATTCGCAAGTCAGTTTAAAGAGTTAAAAATTATTTTTAAAAGGATCTTTCAAAGGTGACTTGGCACATCGGATTATGTCAAGTGGCAACTTTTAATAAAAAATATAAATAATCCTTTTTCGAAATAAATTTTCAATCTTTTGGCACTTTAATAATAAAAACCCTTTTGAACCTTAAAATCCAATCTTTTGAAGTTAAAAAAAAAGGGTGTGACGGTGTCCAATATGGGACTGGGTTGTGTTTTAATATAGCATGGTAGGGTGGTGGTGTATTCTTGTAGGAAGCTTAAGGTGCATGAGAAGATCTATCCAACTCATGATTTGGAGTAGTTGGTTGTGGTTTTTGATTTGAATATTTGGCACCATTACTTCTATGGAGTTCATGTTGACATATATTCAAACCATAATAGCTTGTAGTACCCAGAAGGAGTTGAATATCAAGCAAAGGAGATGGCTTGGGTTGCTCAAGGATTATGATATGAGTCTCAATTATCATCCAGGTAAAGATATGTGGTTATTGATTCTCTTAGTGAGTTATCTATGGGGAGCTTATCTCATGTAGATGAGGAGAAGCGAGGGTTGGAGAAGGATATTCATTGTTTGGATAACCTTGGAGTTTGTCTTTAGATTTCGAGAAAGGTGGGGTGATCTTTCAAGAGGTTGTAAAGTCTTCTCTTGGCACTGAGGTGAAGGAGAAGCAGGTTTTACATCCTATTTTAATATGAACCAAAGATGATGTGAGCCAGCAGAAAGTGATGGCTTTTGAAATTGGTGGTGATGGTATCTTGAGATACCAAGGGATATTGTGTGTTCACTATGTTAATGCGCTCCGGGAAAGGATTTTGGCTAAGGCACATGAGTCAAGATATACTGTGCATCCTAGTTCGATGAAGATGTAGCATAATTGTAAAGAGATCTATTAGTGGAACAACATGAAGAGATATGTGGCATATTTTATGGCCAAATATATAGTTTGTCAGGAACTGAAGGTAGAACACTTGATGCCTGGTGGTTTGTCTCAAAAGTTTAAGTTGCCTATATGTAAATGGGAGGTGATTAATATGGATTTCATCATCGGCCTTTGCGGTCTCGCCATTAGTTTGATTAGATTTAGGTCATTATGGATAGGATGACCAAGACTGCTTATTTTTTGCCAGTGCAGACTAATTATTCTACAAAGGATTATGCTAAGCTTTTTGTTCAGGAGATTATAAAGTTGCATAGTTATCCAACTTCCATTATATCTTATCAAGGTACATAGTTCTCGTCGCATTTCTGGCGGTTGTTTTAGAGAGGTTTGGGAACTAAAGTGAACCTTAGAACATCTTTCCACACTTAGATGGATGGACAAGCGGAAAGGAATATTTAGACTTTGAAAGATATGCTAAGGGCCTGTATGAAAAACTTTTGTGGTAGTTAGGTTGATCATTTGCCTCTCATAGAGCTTGCATATAATAGCAATTATCATTCTAGTATTTACATGGCCCTGTTTGAGGCTTTGTATGGTAGGTGATATCGTTCTCCTAGTAGGTGGTTTGAAGTTGGTGAGTCTAGATTATTTGGTCCTGACTTAGTTCATCAGGACATGGACAAGATGAAGGTAATTAGTGATAGTCTAAACACTGCCCAAAGTTGCCAAAAGTCCTTTGCAGATTTGAGGCGTAGGGAGTTGGAATTCGATATCGGTGATTGGCTGTTCTTTAAGGTATCTCCCAGAAAGAGGTGATGAAGCTTGGAAAGAAGGAGAAGCTCAGTCCTCATTATGGTCACCCATACTTGATCTTGAGAAGAGTGGACAATGTGGCTTATGAGTTGGAGTTTCTTTTGATTCTGGGTTTTATCCGATGTTCCATGTGTCAATGTTGAATAAGTGTGTGGGTAATCCATCCTTAGTTGTTCTTTAGATAGTGTTGGAATTTTTTATTCCTTGTCTTATAAGTAAATCTCAATAGAGATTTTGGATAGGCAAGTCCATCTTTAGAGGACTAAGGATGTGGCTTCGGTGAAGGTTCTAGGGAGCAATCATATGGTTGAAGAAGCTACATGGAAAGTTGAATAGGACATAAAGTCCAAATATTTGTTCTTATTCCCTACTCTAGATGATCATGCTGAAGGTATGAGTTTTCCTTAACATCTTTGTTTTCTGTCTTTGTTAAAGGAAGGTGTGATAGTGTTCTGTGTTAAATCGTGCTAATAGATGCCTTGGCTCATGATTCGAGGACGAATGATCCTGGGGGCGGGGAAATGTAACACCCCAAATTTTGTCCTTGAAAAATCCTTGAGTTTTGAGCTCACAACTCTGACTACAACTCATCAAATGAGTTGTAAGTCTCTATACAGGTTTTTGGGATCGAGCCATAGGGTGACTAGCAAAGGTTGTCCTTGTTTCTTCCTTGGTTATGACCGAATTGTTACGATTCATAAGGACTCATTATGAGTCATAAGGTATGATTCGTAGGAAAACCAGTGTTGGTGCCAAACTCTATGTCTTGATCACGACTAGACTCAATGAGTCATATGGTAAGGTCACGGTCCGTATGGTGTGACTAATAACCAAACCAGTGTGATGGTTCAAGATTCTAATTATAAATGATAACGAGTTATCCTATTTAGTTGGGGGTTGTCCCATTAACTCCTCAGTCAGTTAGAGGCTTTCAAATATTTCAGACAGTCAGCTAGACAGTAGTTACTTTATCAGTTGTTTTAAATAGTCTTTTCAGTATGTCATTAGATGCTCATATTCATGATTTAAATTGTATTATTTTTAGTATTTTAAACCTTAGGGCATTATCAGTTTAGTTTCGCACATATATATTTTGTTACTTCATCTAGTGCTCACGGAAGTTACTAGCTCATGGGTTAGCTTGTGGTCATTTATGGCCATAAGCACAATTTTCGCGACTAGGGGGTAGCCTCGGGTCATTTAAGGTCTTACAGTGTCCTAGGGGTTCTAAAAGCCGTATTTAGTAGAGTCTTGTATATGGGTGTGAATCGCACCATACTAATGGACAAGAGGCTACAAGACGTTTTAGGAAAAGTTTCCCTTCTTTCAGTATTCATGTCTTGCGAAAGATCATAATCTCTATTTAAACTATCTTTCTAATTCATTCTTTCTTCCGTTATAGACTATGCCTCCCAGAAAGAACAACGGAAGAAGAAACGGTAATCATCCCGCACCTTCGCTTGTTCAGAAAGATCCCCTGAATAAGTATTTTTCTCATGCCGAGTTCAGAGCTACCTTCACTACCTTAGCTCACTAAGTAACAGTTCAGAGTAACCAGCAGTGTACTATCCCAGCCAAACCAGTGGCTAATACCACCGCAGATAGAATCCAAGACTTTACTCGGATGAATCCTCCTTTATTTTTGGGATCCAAGTCTGAGGAGGATCCATAGGAATTCCTTGATATAGTTCAGAAAGTGACTAATATTATGGGTGTCACATCTAGTAAGAGTGTTGAGTTGGCTGCCTACCAGTTGCAGGATGTACCTTACACCTGGTATAAGTAGTGGATGGATGATAAAGGTGTTGAGGCAGGGCATGTAGAGTGGGAGTAGTTTGCCACAGTCTTCTTAGATAGATTCTTCCCTTTAGAGTTGAGAGAAGCTAAGGTCCAGGAGTTTATAAATTTGAAGTTCGGTAGTATAAGAATGAAGGAGTATTCACTTAAGTTTCCTAATGTGGTGTCTGATAATAGGTCTAGAATGAGTAAGTTTGTTTCTGGTGTAGCTAATAGTATGATCAAGTAGTGTAGGACTGCTATGCTAATTAAGGAGATGGACATATCTAGGCGTATGGTCTATGCTTAGTAGATTGAGGAACAGAAACATAAGGAGAAAGAGAGAGAGAATAAGAGGGCCCAAATAGGTAGCTTTAATTTTTTTTTCAACCTAAGCCAGGGGTGGTAACCGTACCCAGTTCTATCAAAAATTTTTAGCCCCAGCTCCTTCTTCAGCTAGTGCGCCAATACCAATGTTTAGGAATGACAGTCAAGATGGGGCGCCAAGCTCCAAAACCTAGGGTAGTGTGAGTAGTGGTCGTGCCTACCCACTTTTCAAATAATGTGGTAGAAATCACCAACGTGTGTGTAGAGCGGGCATTGATGTATATTTTGGGTATGGTAAGCCAATCCACAAGATGCAGGAGTAACGAGTAATGGCTCAGAGGGCAAAGAATTTACGCCAACAGGGCCAGTCCAATTGTCATCAGCTCCAGTAGGTCGCCTGACTTAGCAGGGTGCTACTTTCAGCGCCACTAGTGGGTAGGGTTAGAACATATTGTATGTACTCCAGACCTATCATGATCAGGAAATCTCTCCTGATATAGTTACATAGACATTATAGATCATTCATATTCATATATATGTTTTATTAGACCTCAGAGCTTTACTCTCTTTTGTAACTCCTTATGTAGCTATCAACTTCGGTGTCAGTCCCAAAACTTTAGTAGAGCCCTTCTCAGTGTCCACCACAGTGGGTAAATCTAACATAGCCAAATGGGTATACAGAAATTACCTGGTTACCATACCCCAGAAAATTATTTCAGTTGATTGCAGGAATAGAGTCATTCGAATTCAGTTTCCTATTGAACCAGTCATTGAATAGAGAGGTAGTATCTCAATGCTTAGGGGCCAGATGTGTTTTTAGATCCTTCTTTGAAATCCTTTGATAGTATATGATCTAGAGTTAGAAGTATGAATCCATAAGTTTAGCAGCAGTAAGATGGTGATAGAGTTTATCTGGATTTAGTAGACTTTATATCCATGGGGCTAGTTGTTTGAGAGGTGAATCAGTAGGCTTGAAACAAGGTGTGCAAGAATTTAAGTTTGGTGATTCAAAATTATATTTTGTTGATGTTGGTGTAGTGGTAATTCCCATAGTGTAGCAAAAATATAAGCTTAGAGATGGGATAATTGTAGGCTATGATAAAAGTAGTATGGTTCATTGAAGGTTTGGGGATATCCATGTTAAGTGTGAGCTAATAGAAAAAAGAGTTGGAAATTCTAAGTTAGTCATTTTTTAAGTTGTTACAAGATGATTGTTGGGGGATATAGAAAGCTAAGGGTTGTATCTCAGAAGAAAGTACTAGCAGCGGGTTTTTATATTATCAGGTGTAGTCTTTCAGGGCGAGTTTATCATTTATGTGTGTTATTATATCCCAGATTCTAGGGTAAAGTGGTGGCATTTCTGTTTAAAATTGTTGATTAAGTAATTCACAGACTTAGAATGATGGTTTTAAGCTAAGAGAGAGATGATGGGACAAGTAACTAGTTCAACTCTCAGATTCTAGTAGTAATGACAGTGCCTTGTAGGACAACACTAGGGAGGAAGATGCCCGATCCATTTTAATTTCAGTCTTTGTACTTTAGTTATCACAATATCTACTCATGCCTTACATGTCAGCTCCATGATCATAGTTTATGTTTATGCACATCATAGAGAATTATGTACTCTTCCAGTCCCTAGTATAAGTAGTTCCAGCTTGCTCAACAGTAAGAACCATGTTCCATTAATTTATAAACTCCAAAAATTAGGTCATGTAGCTCTTGACTCATGTACTCATGCTTTGAAGTATGCTCAATTCAAGTACTCATGATACACTCTTAATGATCAGTGAAATTCAGATCTTTTCATGCATCATCTCAGTCTTTCTTCAGTACTTCAGCCGAGTCACTACCATTTGGGGGCCGAACTATCCCTAGGGGAGATGTTGTAATGCCCTGAGTTTCCATGTTCTAAACCTCTCAACTTCTCTCTACATAACAAGATTTAATTTGAAGTAATGGGTACTTATAAGTGGACTCTCCCATTTCTATCTTAGCCTTATAACCATTCTTTTGTCATTGTATCTATTCACGAATCAGCTCAGTCGTGTATCACATTTCAGACTCAGTCATGTAATCATGTTTTTAGTTATGCATGTCCAGTATGTAATCTCAATTCCTCAGTATTCTCAGCTAGATCAATCTCATTCGAGGATGACTATTCCCAAGGGGAAGATTTTGTAATACCCCATATTTCTCTTGGTTTTTGAACCACTTATGACTCATTCTTTAAAGTTATAAAGACTCTCACGAGTCAGATATGGTAGTCGTATCCAAGATAGTGTGTTTGAGTTGACATTCTATTCTAGGTACGACTTAACCCCTGATAATCATATAAAGGTGTATGAGTCATATTAACCCAAACCATAAGGACACCAGTGTAGACTCCTTGAGGTTTTATCTAAGATATGAGTCTTGGATACTAGTCATATACTAAGGTACGAGTCGTAAGATGTGTAGAATCAAACCTCGTGTTTTTGATATCTTTATAAGTTACTTGGACATATATAAGTCCTCAAATAGCTCATAGCTTATGAACAAGTCAAAACCTCCCTTAGTGATTGAATTCTCGGGACGTACATAACTATAGGCATCTCTAAACGATCTTAAATTTTGTTTTACTAAGAATTTTTTATCGAAAGATCCACCCAAAGATAGGTAATTGAATTAGCTTTCCAAAGATACCAATTGTGCCTTAATCCGACATTGAAGTGAAAAGTTATAGCTGAAATACTAAAGCACTGTCAAGCTGTGTCACACACTGTCCAGCATACGGATTGCCAAGTCTAACTCCTACCCAGACTATAGAGTAGTATCTTAGACCCATAAGTACTATCGATACTTTTCTGTAAAGTTTATTTTAAGTGCTTTTTAGTCTTTTCTCCCCTTATAACTCCTAGCCCACAACGTAACCCTCAAGGGGCATTACTTTTCCCCTATTTCATTATTTAAACATCTCAAAATCCTCTCATACAGTCTCAACAACAAGATTAGGGTTTCCTCTCAAGATCATCTCCAAAGAACAAGATTTAATCCCTTCCTTCAAGAAAGCCAATAAATTGTGCTTCCCAATCCAAGAACGTTCAAGAAAAGTCATTTCTCTTTCAAGATTAAAGCTTTAAGGTATGTGTGATGTTCATCCATGGGACCTTTTCACCCATAGAGTCCAAGAATCCCTTTTTAATATAAAATTATGAGTTTTCAAATGCTTATGATGAATTGTCTCCATGAAGTTGTTATTGATTTTGATTTCAAGTTATGTTACAAGTGTTTTTCGATGGAATAAGCCCTTATATGATTTGTGTATTGAAATTTTCATGTTAAATCTCTATATTTGTGATTTTGTCATGTAATCATGCTATTCCCTCATGTTTAAAAGTTTCCCCATGTTAAAGTCTTGGTCCCCATGTGTTTGATGAAATGCCTAAGTGATGGGTTTTGAATAATGCTTTCTTATTATGGTTTCAAAGCTTTCATGCATCCTTATTGTTATTTTCGATTGATTCCTAGAGGGTTATGAACACCCGTTACTTAGCTGTTTACAGAATATCAGCAGCTTCTGAATGGTTTCGAATAAAGCAGGTGTGTTGTCATTCAGTTAGTACTATAATAACTTGTCATGCTTCGTTAAGTTTAGTCCAGTCCAGTCATCAGTGTCAGTTTAGTTGGGAGTAAGATTTAGCACCAAGCAAACCCAGGGAAGGGGGCACACCTGCCAGTAGAGGGTGTGAGCTTTAGTAGTAGTCCTTGAGTTCCAGAACTACGTAGCCACCGTAGGTTAGAGGTATCAACCTGCCAGTTGATGGTTGATAAAGTGTTTACCTGCCAGTTGAGGGTAACACATATCTCATTAGAGCACCTGCCAGTTGAGTCAGCCATTATAAGTACCTATGACATGGTACTGATACCCTTCCAACAAGGGTCATAGGTTGGACCCCAATTAGATCATATTGGGGCATGTCTGTTAGATGATACCTCCCACCACCTTAGTTTAGTATTTAGTACAGAGTTCAATTTCAGATTTTCTTGACCATAGCAAACAGTTATCAGTTATTCTGTAACCAAACTAGTATTTTAGTTTACAAAGTATTTCAGAGTCATGTTATATTCTTGGTCATGCATTCTCGGATTTTACAATTTTCATGTATCTATATTCAGTTATCTCATGTTGTTTATTCAGTCAGTTATTATTCATGCACATGAACCCATACATTTCAGCCTAACTTCATCTCATATACCAGTACATAAGTATTGATCCCATACATTTTCTTTACGCTATGATGTCCTATATCATAGGTTCGGACAATCAGTTTCCTGACAGACCTTAGATTGTCTAGTTAGTCAACAGCAGTAGCAGTGGTGAGTCCTCATCTTTTAAGGTATCTTCTCTTTAGTTATTTTAGTAGTTTCATTCAGTCGGAGTTAGTTGGGGGTTTGTCCCATCAACTCCTCAATCATTTAGAGGCTTTCAGACAGTCAGCTAGACAGTAGTCAGTTTATCAATTATTTTAAACAGTCTTTTTAGTATGTCATTAAAAGTTCAGATTCATGATTAAATTGTATTATTTTAAGTCTTTTAAACTTTATGACGTTAGCAGTTTAGTTTCTCACATTTGTATTTTATTACTTCATCCAATATTCAAGTAGGTACAAACTCATGGGTTAGCTTGTGGTCATTCATGGCTACAAGAACCGTTGTTGTGACTAGGGATAGCCTCGAGTCATGACAATTAAGATGTGTTGAAGACACATACCTTCCGCACGAATCCCAGGAGCAAAAAATAAATGTGGATATTTGGACTTCATGTACTATTCCGCTTCCCATGTATCTTCTTCCACCTTATGGTTCTGCCAAAGAACATTAAGTGAACCCATATCCTTGGTCCACAATATACAAACCTTCCTATCTAAGACCTCAATCAGGACTTCTTCATAAGATAAAAGAATCTGAGATACCCAATCCTTCCAAAGGAACAACCGAAGAAGGATTACTAACGCACTTTCTTAACATGGAAACATGAAAGACCAGATGAACCAAGCTCACGCTAGAAGGTAACTCAACTTATAAGCAACATTACTAATTCTCCGTAAAACCTCATAAGGACCCACATACCGGGGACTGAGCTTCCCCTTGTTACAAAACCACACTACTCCTTCATGGGAGAAACCTTGAGGAAAACCATATTTCTAACCTCAAACTCCAAGTCTCTATGCCTAACATCGACATAGGACTTTTGAGACTTTGGGCAGCCTTAAGCCTCTCTCGAATCACCTTTACCTTCTCTATGGCTTGGTAAACTATGTCAGGACCAAACATGTCTGCCTCACCATGCTCAAACCAACTAATAGGAAACCTACACCTCCTACTATAAAATACCTCAAAAGGGGCCATACTAATAATAGAATGATGCTATTGTTGTAAGAAAACTCCACCAAAGGTAGATGCTTAACCTAGTTGCCACCATAATCAATCACGCAAGCCCGAAGCATATCCTCCAATGTCTAAATAATTCTCTCTGTTTGCCCATCCATCTACAGGTGGAAAATAGTACTCAAACTTACCTTAGTCCATAACCCTTTTTGTAAAGATCGCCAGAAGTAAGATGTAAGTTGCATGCCACAATCAGAAATAATAGAAACGGGCATCCCATGCAGCTTTACAATATAATAAAGATACAGCATCACATAATCTTCCATCGAGAAGGTAGTCTGCACTGGCAAAAAGTGTGCAGACTTAGTCATCCTATTAATGATGACTCAAACGAATTATATTGATTCTGAGACCGAGAAAGACGGGTAACGAAGTCCACATTAATCACTTCCCATTTCTACTTGGGCAAATCAATTTCTTGATACAACCCTCTTGGCCTCATGTGTTCAACCTTAACATGTTGACATACCATACACTTGGCCACAAAATCAACCACATCCTTCTTCATTCCATTCTATTATTAGATCTCCTTGAGATCATGATATATCTTAGTCGAACTGGGATGAACAACATAGTGTAACTCATATTCCTCAGCCAAAATCCTTTGTCACAAATCATCAACATCAGGAACACACAGCCTCTTTTGGTACCATAAAGTACCATCACCACCGATCTCAAACACCACTACCTTTTACCTACCAACGTCACTCTTGATTTTTATCAAGATAGGTTCTAGAACTTGTTTTTCCTTAATTTTTGCACCAAGAGACAATCGAACCACTTCTTGCACCACCACACCACCATTCTTGGAGTCTAAGAGATGAACTCTAAGATTAACCAAACTGTCAATATCCTTTACCAATTCTTGCTTTCCTTCCTCCACATGTGCCAAACTCGCCATATATAACATGCTAAGAGCATCAGCAACCATGTTAGTCTTACCTGAATGGTAGTGAAGACTCATATCATAGTCCTTGATAAGTTCAAGCTATCTCCTCTACCTGACATTATGCTCCTTCTAAGTGAACAAATACTGTAGACTCTTATGATCAGAAAAGATATCCATGTGAACACCTTATAAATAATGCTACCATATTTTCAAACCAAACACAACCACCAACAGCTCCAAATTGTGAGTAGGATAATTCCTTTCATGCACTTTTAACTACATGGAAGCATAGGCAATCACCTTCCCATGCTGCATTAAAACACAACCAAGCCCTACCCAAGATGTATCACAATAAACCACAAACCCATCATTGCCTTCTGGCAAAGTTAGAATTAGAGTGGAAGTTAACTTATCTTTCAACTTCTCGAAACTCCCTTCACAAGCATGTGACCAAGAAAACTTGACCTTCTTCTGAGTTAACTTAGTCAAAGGAGCAGCTACCGTAAACAGCTTTCCACAAATTACCTATAATACCCGGCTAAACCCAAGAAGCTCCGAATGTCGAATGGATTCATGGATCTAGGCCACCTCTTCACCATAGCAACCTTTTATGGATCCACCATGATCCCTTCACTAGAAATAATATGACCCAATAAAGTTACAATATTCAACCAAAACTTACACTTAGAGAACTTGGCATACAACTGTTGTTTCTTTAAGGTCTGCAACACCACACAGAGGTGATTAGCATGATCCACCTCACCCTTTGAATAGACCAAAATGTCATTAATAAACACAATAATGAAGAGATCCAAATACTGATAAAAAATTTTGTTCATCAAATCCATAAATTTTGTTGGAGTATTAGTAAACCCAAATGACATTACCAAAAACTCAAAGTGCCCATACCGAGAACGAAAAGCCATCTTAGGGATATCCACCTCCCTAATCTTTAGCTGATGGTACCCAGACCAAAGATATATCTTAGAAAATAACTTGGAACCTTGCAACTAATCAAACAAATCATCTATCCTTGGAAGATAATACTTGCTCTTGACCATCACCTTATTCAACTGCCTATAGTCAATGCATATTCGAAAGAAACCATTCTTTTTGTGCACAAACAACATCGGTGTACCCCATGGGAATATAATAGGATGAATAAAACCTTTATCCAGAAGATCCTTAAGTTGATCCTTGAGTTCCCTCAACCCAGCTGGAGTCATACTATACTATAAAATAGAAATTGGACAAGTGTCCAAAACCAGATCAATACCAAACTTTATTCCCTATCTGGAGGAACACCGAGAAGATCATCCAAAAAGACCTCTGGAAACTCATTAACCACTGGAACTGACTGGATAAAAGGACCTTCGAAGTTAGAATCTTTAACCCAAACCAAGTGATAAAGACAACCTTTAGAGATTAACCTCCAAGCTCTAAGATAAGAAATAAATCTCCCCCCTAGGAACTAAAGAACCACCTTCCCATTCTATAACCGTTTCATAGGGGAACCTAAAAGTAACCCTACAGGTCCGATAATCCAAGGACGCGTAACAAGAGTGGAACCAATCCATAACGAGAATAACATTGAAATACACCATACCCAACTCAAATAGATTCACCAAGGTCTGCTTGCCACCAACAGATACCACACGCCCCTGTAGACTCTCTTAGCAATAACCGAGTCACCTATCGGGGTAAAAATAGAAAAATAATCCAAAATAATGTCCAAATTAAAACCAAAATATATAGCCACATAAGGAGTCACATAGAAGAGAGTGGACCCCAGATCAAGCAAATAATATACATCACAAGAGAAAAGTTGTAACGTACCAGTAATGACATCAGGTGATGCCTCAGATTTCTATCAGGATGCAAAAGCATACAACATATTCCAACCAACGCTGGACTAGGAGCAGTAATAGAAGAATATGCAACACCACCAGGTGTAGAAGTAGAAGATGAATCTACAGGAATTTTATTTTCCCCCATAGCAACCTTATTAATCGGACAATCCCTGAGCTGATGGCCTACCTGACCATACTTACAACATTTGTCCCTTCTTTCTTTGCAATAACCCCAATGATGATGACCACAAAATCAACAAGGATGGCATGAAGAAATTGACTAACCTCCATTTTCCTGAGATTGGACACCCTATACCAAAAAATTATCACCACCATGATGACGTCTATCGCCCGACTAGTAAGGAACAACACCAAAGAGTAGGAACCAAAACTCCCCCACTTATTTTTCTACCATTTGCCACCGTCCAGTCTACCCTGAGACAGAGCACCTCTCTGGTCAGAAAACATGTTTTTCTTACCCTGTCTTTCCCCAAACTCCATTTGCTTTCTCTTTTCATCCTTCACTTGCTGCATATGAATAGTCAACCTGGAGATATCCATATCTTTAATCAACAAGATAGCCTTTCTCTCCAAAATTAAATGCAGCAAGTCAAATAAGTTTTTTCCTAGCATTTAGGCTATAGGATTAGTGGAATTAATTTAGATCAAACTTTATGTAATTCCATGATTATTAACCTATCAAATTATCTAAAGATTGGTTGAACAAACTACATTGAACAACGCTCGAGAAAGTGAGTTGTTCAACTATTGGGACCACTGCTTGAGTGTGAATCAACACGTTGACCTAAAACAAACATAGTGACCCTCCATATATCATTTAAGCCTTCTGAATAAAGTGTTCTAGAAGCCTTCTGAAGGCCTTTTACAATGCCACAACTCTGAAAAAAGTGTTCCTCATCGACGACCTCATAAAAGACCAAGAAATCTATACTAACCTCAAAGACAACAATGACAAACTTGAAGACCAAGTCAGCAAGCAGCTGGAGGCAAGCTTGAAAATTATTAGAAGTCACATACTACAGCAAGCCTCTGATCTTTTCCAAAATATGTTGAAAGCATGCTAAGGCAAGAAAATACAATCAATTATATCCATATTATTAAGGAAGTAATAATACTCAATCTGCCATTCAATCTTTCTTGTGGTTCAAATTAGTTCAATAGCAGTGGACCTAAGTGAAACCATAAACAAAGAGGCATGGGATGCAATTTAAAATTTAGAAATTTCTACCTTCGCTTAGATTCCTTATTTTAACTTTAGCAATTATTGGCGCCAATTTTCTTGACTTAGTATGCATCATTTTAACCCTCGACATCTGCAAAACTACTTTCTTGGTATTCTGCTATTTTTGATATAGGTGATCATTCTGACCATGCTACTATGTCATAGTTCCCTAGAAAAGTGTTCAGCTGCACTATTTTTCTTTGAGAGAGATAACAAATGTAATTTTATTACTGGATACACTTTCATATTTGCACTTGATTTAAATTTCTCATGTTTTAATTCATGTTTCATTGGCCATATTCACTAGAAGTTCCTTGGTACCCTATGTTTCCTCTTCAATTAGCTCTTACATCATATAGTCTTTCATCAAATCCCCATTCCCTCACAGGTATTCTCCTATGTCTCCTTCTGGCATATAACTATCTTATCGAACAACCCATCTATATAAATCTGGGCAAGGGGAATTTCTATTAGTTTTTCATTCTTGTTTGATGCAGTGCGAGGCTTTGAAAGCCTTCTCAAAGTCCAATGCACAGTTAAAGTTAAGTCCAATTGCTATTGGATCTCTAAACAGATACTAAATATTAATCTCTTCTCAAAAATTGACACGCATAAACAAGAGCAACAACCATCATTAATTCGTAATAGGATATCGACACCATCTTCATCGACACTTAGCCTTATCAATTCGAACCTATCAAACTTAACTATAAAATGTAAGATATTTTTGAATGATCAATGCCTAATCGGTTAAAAACTATATTCACAAACTCATTATAATTTATATGTATTGTCTCGGTGACCTTATCAGTAATACATAACTCCCACACATAAAAGTGGATCCATCCATCTGCATGCACCTTATTCTTTCTAGCCCATCTATGACTTAATTTGAATAAATAGATGACTAACCTGTTGCAACAGATGACACATCTATTAAAATTATCAAACAATTATAGACATCTATTATGATAGATGATCAATATGTTGTAACATATGACTTATCTATTGGAAATAATCAAATAGATATATACATCTGTTGAATAAGATTATAAATATGTTGTAACTTATCAACTGATAGAATATATTTTGCAACAAATTATCGGTCTGTTAGATTTATTTAAAAGCAATTTTCTTTTCTTTCTGAAATACAATAAAGATAAAGTGTTGTATTTAGATACCTTTTTTTAATTTACACATTCAAAAAGTCACCAATTTTATTTACTTAAGGTATGTAATTATTAAAAAAGAGGTGACCAGTCCTGGCTAAGAATCAAACAGATATATACATCTATTGCATCAGATTGTAAATATGTTGTAAATTATCGAACAAATAGAATATATTTTGCAATAAATTACCCATCCATTAGATTTATTTTGAAGCAATTTTTTTTCTTTCCGAAATACAATAAAGATAAATTGTTGTATTTAGATCTATTTTTTTAATTTACATATTCGAAAACTCACCAGTTTTATTTACTTAATGGGTGTAATTATTAAAAAAGAGGTTAACAGTCGTGACTTTTTGACTAACCCATTTGAAAAGTCACCAGTTTTATTCACTCGAGGGATGTAATTATTAAAAAAAAGGTGAACAGTCCTGGCTTTTTGACTAACCCATTCAAATTCAATCCTTTATAAATAGATCTCTCCTTACTCGTTCAGTCTATTCCACTTCTAGATATGTCTGATCTAGATTTGTACAAGGTGATTCTGCGCAACTCCTTGCGGAAACTTGAAAAGAAGATTCATGAACTCCGGTGGAAGTTAGGCGACATGAGAGCAAGGCTAAGGAGGGCCTTGCAGCTGTCGGATGACGATTGGCTGGTTGACAATATTATTATTATTATTATTATTATTATTTTTATTATTAATAATAATAATAATAATAATAATAGTAACAATAATAATTAAGTTATGTTTTTTCTTTTAGCGTATGTATTTTCTTTTATCAAATCGGATCTACCTAAGGGAGGAACCTAATGTATGTTTTATTTTTTATTATATATTTGTATAGAATGGATTCAAAAATCTATGTTTGGTCAACTTTGGATTTCTAATTCTTATTAATAGTTAATTTTCATTCTGTTTATTCCTTATTATCAATATGTCGATGGTTGGAGGTAGGGATTGAGCGCTTGTGGCAACGGATAGATCATATGTTGTAACATATGGTTAATCTGTTGCGACAGATGGATCATATGTTGCAACGGGCAATTATTAATTAAAAAAAGGTTATTGTTATTAAGAGGTTGAAAATTCATGATTTTTCGATTATTTAATATAAAAAATGGTTCGTAAATAAATAATAAGAAAATAAATGATAAACACAATTTATAACCTTAAAAAAATAGTTATTTAATTTTAATAACTGATTGTCAATTTTCACCATTTTTTTAAATCTATTTTTAAATTTATTTACTTATTATTTAATAAAAAATAACCACGTTGGATTAATTAAGGTATATGATGATTGTTAAAAAAAAGGTGAAGAGTCGTGACTTTTTGTCTAACACATTCAAAATAGATGATGAATCAACTTCTCCATCTATTACAACTGATGAATCAACTGTTAGTAGAAATCAAAATATCTCCTTCAATAGATGGTCGATTTACTGCAATCAATGGTATATTTGTTGTCATATATGGGTTATCTGATGCAACAGATATAAAATCTATTGCCATAGATGAGTAATCTAATATAACAGATATACAATCTGTTGCCACAACTTAATAAAAATGGTCATTATTTTATTAAAAAAATGATTCTTAAAAAGGTAAGAAGTCTTCGATTATTTAATTGAGACAAAGGTTATTTAAATTTAAAAACTAATTAATAATAATAAGCTGAAAAGTCATGACTTGTCACAATAATAAAAAATTCACCATCTTGATTTAATTAAGTCATTTCTTTTCACAAAAAATAATAAGGAAATAAACGATAAACACAATTTATAACCATAAAAAATAATTATTTAATTTTAATAATTGATATTAATATTAAATAGGCAACAAGTAGTAACTTTTCACCTTTTTTGTTTTTAAATCTATTTTTTTTAATTTATATAAAAAAAAAAGTCACCAATTTAGATTAATGAAAGTATATGATTATTATTAAAAAAGATAGATTATATGTTGCAACAGATTAATTATATGTTGCAATAGATAGATTATCTAATGCACAGATGGTTGATTTATTACAAGAAATGGTATATCTGTTGTCACAGATAGGTTATCTGTTGCAACAAATATACAATCTATCGTCACAACTTAATAAAAATTGTTATTGAAAAGGTGAGAAGTCTTTGATTATTTAATTGAGAAAAATATTATTTAAATTTAAGAACTAATTAATAATAATAAGCTGAAAAGTCATAACTTTTCACAATAATCAAAAAGTAACTAGTTTGAATGTAATTAATAAATGAAGGTGAACAAATAGTCGAACCTTTTTGCCTAACTTATTCAAATTCAATCCTCTATAAAGAGGTCTCTCCTTACTCGTTCATTCTACTAAAATCTATTTATTTCTTGCATCTTGTTTTTATATTACACCTTTAACCACTTTTTCTTCAAAGACCAGATACCAGATACCTTTTCCCTGACTCGAGTAATTTTTTTCTTGCTTTTTGTGTAAATATACCCAATTGGTAGTATAAGTTGTATTACATTCAGACTCTTTGCTTCGCTTGTATTTTTACTTTTTTGTCAATTCATGTGTGTTCTAGATATGGCTGATCCTATTTGGGGCGTTGCTTTTGTACGAGACGCCGTGTGGAAACTTCAGAGGTAGGTTCATGACCTGCAGTGGGGGTTGGGCGTTGTGAGAGAAAGGATGCTCCAAGAGATTCGCAGGCTGTCCCTACTGCTGTCGGTTACGATTGGTCGATTGACAATAATAATAGTAATAATAACAATAATTAGGTTATGTTTTTTTTCTTTTAGCGTGTGTATTTTTATTTTTATTTTTATTTATATTCCAACTACCTACCTAATGTATTTTATTTTTGTTTAATGAAACATTTATGTTTCTGTCTATTTCTTCTTCTCAACAAACATGTCGACAATTAGACGTAAGGAACAATTTTGAATCCAGTAGCAATAGCAAGAGTTTTGAAACACATTGGCTATCTATTGGGTTTGTGGCAGGAGTTGTTTTATGTTATTCCAAATAGATTACTCATCTGTTGCAAAAGATTACTAGCATGTTGCAACAGAAAACTCAGCTGATACAATAGATAACTAGTCTGTTGCAACAGATAACTCATATGTTGCAACAGATGACCCATCTGTTCGATTCATATTACAGCACGATATAGAACTCGCTCATGAATCCAACATATGAGTCTTCTGTTGCAATAGATTACTCATCTATCGCAACAGATGAGTAATTTATTTAAACATATGGCTCTTATGTTGGATTCTTGAACGGCTTCTATCCATTGTTAAAAGACAACAGTAGCAGTGTACCCAGATGATAAATTCAACTAAAAATCATAATTTTACTTACCAAAGTCACCTATGAAGTAATGCCAAAGTGATGTACCAAATAAAATTTGACCTTAAAAATTATTTAAGTAGCAGCAGTAGTGGTAAAAACAATAATGGTTGACAAAAAGAAGATAAAGTAGATAATAAAGTAGAAGATGGTAATAATAAAGTTGAAGATAATGATAATGAAGTAGAAGATGATAAATAAAGCAGCAACAACAATGAACAGTAAAATTCATGAAGAGAGAGAAAATAACAACGGATGAGAAGAAAGAGAAACACATCTTTTTTCCTCCATTTCCTGTTATATTAACTAACATTTGGATCAAAGTGAAAATTTAAAAACTTGTGGGATATTTTTAAACTTCTCCAACTTTCTTAATTCATAATAAAGTAATTATCACCTCCACTCAACTATTAAGACTTGAGTCACCTAAACCTCATTTTAAAATTCTTTTGTCACCTTTAACTAAATGCCCCAAGTTTGTGGGGGTCCTATTAGCCCCTCAAACAACTTTAAAGTATTATATATAAACCTCCTTTTTTAGCCAACACTAGTTATACCAAAAATGTATAAATAACGTACCAACCACAATTTGACACGTGCCACATTAATTTTAATTTTTTAAAGAAATTATGACCATATTTTTTAACTAGTTCATTTTTTTTTTCTTTATCTCTTTTCTTCCTTTCTTCTTCACATACTATATTGAAGTTCCTGCATTATAACTAATGAATATCAAACTCATTCAAATTCAAATCTAAATACTCAAATTACTCCCATTGAAAATAAAGAAAAGGAAAAAAATATTAGATATTTGACATTACAAATATCGGGATTCTTCTCAATATCAAGACGATTCTTCTTTTTTTTTTTTACAAATATCAACATTACTAGTTTAATGAAATTTTCTCGTCATTATAAGTACAAATGAAGGGTGTATTTGACATTATAAGAACATCTCTCTTAAAATCTAATCACAAAATATAACTTGATTTTAAAAAGATTAAGTAAATTTAGACGAAATTAAAGTTTTTAATGTTGATTTCTTGACAAATTCGAACAAGAATGAAAACATCTTATCTATTAAGGTTGATTTCATTGAGAAGAATTTTACAAGAGAGTTAATTTCTTTGTTCAAAGCTCCAAAGTAACAACCCTTACGATCGTTTGCAAAATTTTCTTATCTTTCCTATTTTAACTCTTTTCGTAGTTGGTGTATGTGAATTATGACTCACGGGATGAGTAGTACAATTCTTGAGGTGTTCGAAAGTAAGTGAAGTCATTAGTTGGATTATTAAATTTTAATAAATTTAAGTTTGATCACGGTCAACCTTTTGCCAAGACGACCTCGATATGGTATTTTAATATTTTCAATAGATTTGGAATATACTTTTAGTTAGCGTACATATTTAATTTATTTCTATGGGGTTTTGAATAAATTTTGAGGATTTATTAAAAAGTTTGGGGTAATTTATATGGTTAGTTTAATTAGTGAATTAATGGATCAAATAATAATTTATTTACTCTTATAGTCAATACAAGAATAAAATTAAGTGGTTAAGGTTTACCATATATAATATTAGTAGCATCAGAAGTATTGTTAAGAGTAAGAGGGGAACGACGGTTGTAGCAGTATTGTTTTTTCCAGAACCTTGGCTGCATGGAGAAAGGAACTACTACGTACATCTTCAGGTTTCTTCTAATTTTCTAGTCAAGTTTCTTACTATTATTATTTACTATGGTTTTAAAAGGAGTTTAGTTGATGAGCAATCCATGGATATGCGTGAACCATGACAGGATTGAGGGCGCAACCATTGAATAAGGTTTTAAAGGTTGACAAAGTTAGGTAGATATAGGATAAATTAGTGGGTTGATTAATTAATGTTATATGGCATTGTGGACAATGATTGTGTACGGGTGAATGTTTAGTCATAAACTATTATTTTAAGTGTCTAGTGCACGTGTGCAATGAGTAATTGGGACAAAATGATGATTTTAGTAGTGATTAGATGACTGTTATGGTACTTAATTGTTACTGTAGCAGTCTCGCATAAACTTGATGTATAATTTAACAATGTCACTTCTTTTTCAGCTTTAGCTTTTGATTTGAAAAATTATCAAGTAGTTATTAGTTGTAATGTGACATTTAGGTTTTAGGCCTCTGATTCTTAGAGTAATAATTTATAAAATGGGTATTATTAGATTTGTATTCTTATGGAGATTATATATTGGGACAGATTTTGAATGTTTCAAAACTTTGAGGAAGGATAAGGAGGCTGTGGACTAACTACATTTGGATTCGTTGATTGAGACAGGTTACAATTTAATTAGAGTTTAGACTTAATTTAATTATGTGTATGCTCCTAAATTGGATACTTGTTGATTTGTATTTGGACATGCTTGAAATTGATGATGTTTGGGTTGTAAGGCATGTATAAATGATTATTAAAAATTTTCTTGATGGAATTGTGATATGACTTTAAGTGTACTTGTAAACCTGGTACATCGTATTGTATGTTATGAGGTAGTATAAATTTGATATTGATATTACTTGTATATTTTGGATCGGGCACCACGTCGGTACGGATATGATTATGTTAGATTGGTACCACGCTGGTATGGATATGTATATGTTGGATCGGGTACCACTCCAGTATGGATATGTATATACTGGATTGGGTACCACACCAGTATAGATATATATATGTTATATCGGGTACCATGTCGGTACGGATATGTATATATTGGATCGGGTACCACACCTATACGGATATATATATATTGGATTGGGTACCATGCTAGTACGGATATGTATATGTTGGAACGGGTACCACACTGGTACAGATATATATACGTTAGATCAGGTACCATGTCGGTACGGATATATATATATATTAGATTAGGTACCACGCCGGTATGGATATGTTTATATTGGATCGGGCGCCACGCCGGTATGGATATGTATATGTTGGATCAGGTACCTTCCCGATACGGAAATGTATACGTTAGATTAGGTACCACACTAGTATGGATATGTATATGTTATATCGGATACCATGCCAGTACGGATATGTATATGTTGGATCGGGTACCACGTCGGTACGGATATGTAATGTTGAATTAGGTACCACATCGGTACGGTACATGAACATAGATTTTTCCCTGCAGGTCATGACTATTTGGGCAAAAATAAGTCTCATAGCATGTGTGTACATATTTTTGTTGATTTTGTGGATGTTTACAATATGGTTGATACTCTTGATGGTTATGTGGCTTGTTTGTGAGCACTGTAACCTATTATTGTTGTATTGTTTATTTATTAAGATTTTGTTATGTGATGATGCCTGTCTACTTGTTATTTGGTTTATGTTGTGTACATGTTATTAAGTTGAATTGGTCTATGATACCTACCAGTACATAGTGGTTTGTACTGATACCACCCTGTACTCTTCTTTTGTTGAGTGCAGAAAGTTTTCCAGAGGCTCAGACATGACCTTACCTCTAGAGTTTGATAACATATCTTGATTCAAGGATGAGCACTCTATCTCCAGGCTACCTGAGTTATCTTATTTGTTATTTTCCATCTTTTGAGCAATGAAACATTCCTTATTTACTTTATTTTGGATATATCTTTAGACATGATCTTTGTTAGTAGTTCTTGTATGATGACTTTCAAGTCTTAGGGATTTTAGTAAGTAGGTTTGTTTGACTTCCGCATTAATAATAATTAGTCCTGGATTGTTGTCATTATGTTGATTTTATGATAATATCATCTTAGTATTGACTAGGTGATTTAATAGTGGTTTGATTTAGATAGTTCTCACACAGAAAGATTAGTGTGGGTGCCACTCATAGCCATTTGGGTCATGACAAAGTTAGTATTAGAGCCCTAGGTTCATCGATCTCATCGTACAAAAATATGTCTAGTAGAGTCTTACGGAATAGTACGAAGACGTCTATACTTTTCTTTAAGAGGCTATAGGATACTAGGAAAATTCAAAATTCTTCTTTCTTACATGCTATTACTTGATTTCAATTGGTATCTGGTGATTCCAATTGGTATCTAACTTTTTTCATTTTTATTTTTAAAGATGGGTATGGTTAAGAGGTATGGTGTAGAATTGGTTACCTTTTAGTTTCAAGGGTATACCAAGATATGATGGAGAGCTTAAGTAGTGTGTAGGGATGTAGGCTTCCCTCCCTTGAAATAGACTCAATTTCACTCAGTTTTCTAGAAAAATACATACCTCATACTTTGAGAGATAGAAAAAGGGATGAGTTTAATAATCTTAGGCAAGGGACCATGTCAGTTGCGGCCTATGAGACCAAATTACATTTAATGTCTTGGTATACATCTTAGTTACTGGAAACTGAGGAGGAGAGGATCCGTCTCTTTGTAAGGGATTTGAATACAGGTATCCAGATTTCTGCTCTTCAGATGACATCTTCAGGTAAGTCTTCTCAGGGGATGGTGGTTTTTGTTAAGAAGGTGACGTAAAGCAAGAGGGTTATGCCAAAGCAGTAAACAAAATACCCACAATGGAGGTAGTTTCAGTGGTTCTTATTATAGGGTGTTGAGTATGTTATGGGTGCGGTAGAGTGAGTCACATTAGGAGGTTTTTTCCTAATTTGAGGCCTTATGGTTAGTTTGGCTAGCAGCAGGCTCCTCGACTCTAGTTTTAGCAAGTAGGAGAGGTGGTGGTAATGGTAGATGTCATTCATAGAGTGGTCGTAGTGGTCATCAAGTAGGTAGTGGTGGTAATCAACCTCATTGAGGTGGTTCTCAACTTGATAAAAATGATGCTCAAATTGGTGGTAGGGCCCATATCTATGCTTTTCCAGGTAGGCTTGAGGAAGAGGTATCAAACGTTATATTATTGGTGCTATTCTTGTCTGTGATCGAATGGCCACTATATTATTTGATCTTGGTTCTTCTTTCTCATATGTGTCTATCAATTTTATTGTAGGTTTGGACATAGTGTGTGATTTACTTGACTTTTTAATTCACGTGCCTGCGCTTATTAGTGATTCTATTATTGCTGATAGGATGTATCGTTCTTGTTTTGATATGTTTATGGGGTATCAAACTTGGGTAGATTTTGTGATTCTAGACATAGTAGATTTTAATATAACTTTGGGAATGAGTTGGTTGTCTCTGTATCATGCCATACTAGACAGTCATGCTAATACAGTTATTATGGCTATGCACGGAATAGATTGACTTGAGTGGGAGGGTGCTTATAGTCCTACTACAATGAAACTTATTTCCTTTCTACAGGCAAAGAGGTTAATTGGGAGAGGTTGTTTGGCCTTTTTAGCACATGACACTTCCGTAGATGTCTCATCTATTGAGTTAATTTCTGTGGTGTGTGACCAAGAGGTTTTTCTTGAAGATTTTTCTGGTATGCCACAAGTCTATGACATTGATTTCTATATTAATCTAGAGCCAGGTACTTATCCTTTTTCTATTTCTCCTTATAGGATGGCTCCGACTGAGTTGAGGGAGCTACAGGCTTAGTTGCAGGATTTGTTGAGTAAGGATTTTATCCATCTGACTACCTCTCCATGGGGTTCTTCTATTTTGTTTGTGAAGAAAAAAATGGTAGTCTTCGTATGTGTATAGACTATAGGCAGTTGAACAAATTACATTTCATGATAAATATCCTTTTCCTCGTATCAATAATTTATTTGACCAGTTGCAGGGTGCATCTGTATTTTCTAAGATTGATTTGAGCTCTGGGTATCATCAGCTTAAGATTCGGCATGACGATATTCCTAAGACTATTTTTCAAATCTGGTATGGGCACTATGAGTTTCTTGTGATGTCTTTTAGGATGGATAATGCCCCAACTGCTTTTATGAGTTTGATGAATGAGATATTTAAACCCTACTTGAATTCTCTTGTGATTGTCTTTATTAATGATATCCTATTTTATTCTAAGAACAAAAAGGAACATGAGAATCACTTAAGGATTGTTTTGGGTTTGTTAGAAGAGAAAAAGCTTTATACGATGTTTTTTAAGTATGTGTTCTGGTAGGCTTCTATCTACTTTTCTTCATAGATTATGTATGATATATATTGTGTGTGGATATGGATGTTAGGCTTGATTATGAGTAGGATGACTTGGCCTCAATTGTTGATATATGCGGGCTTGGGACCCATAAAATGGCATATTTATACTTCTTTTGAATCATATTGCTTTTCTTCTCTAGTTTAGATTAGTTGCAGCGTGGTTATGATGTAAACCTATGTTTGGGATGTGGTTTTAGCATTTGAAGCATGATTTGTATATTTAGCCTTATTGGACTAGTGTAGTAGTCTTGAAACCATAAATTGGGTAGAGTTGACTTGAGTACCCTTATTTCTAGTCAAAGTTGTTATCTTAGGCTTGAATATGGCTTACTTGACATCTAGAAGATGAACTAGATACCTTAGCCTAGTTTGGGTCATAGTGTGCCTAATTATGAAAATTGAGTATTAGAAGTGGGATTGCCTGGCCTACTTAAGCCTAAACTTGTGTTAAGTCTTGTGGTCTTAGTTAAGGAAGTTAGACATCTAGGAGTCTAGTAAACCTTAGAATAAGGTTACTTCATGACTTAGTAACTTGTATTGATGTTTCCAAATTGTGGCTTTTGAGTTATAGTTATGATACTTCTTGTGGAAGTGATATTGGGCATTTAGATATGATATTCCTAGATACATTATGTGGCCTATAGAGATGCTATGTCTTCTTAGACTTGATGATTGGCCTATAGAGATGCTATTTTCCCTTCGATATGCAAATTAACCTAGATAGGTGATATTCCTCGTAGTCATGATGTATGTGACCTATTAATATAAGATATCCTACAGATGATTACATGTCTATCTATATTATGCCTCTAAGATATGAGATACCTCTTATATATGAGATGATTAGAGATATGTTACGACTTGTAAATATAATTATTGATATGAGCTTCGGATATGTATATGAGCTAAGGGCCATGATTATGATGTTATGACTATTCTGAATAAATTAATGGGCCAAGAGTTGTGTTATGATAATGTTTGAATATCTGAGGAGTGTTTATCAGTGTAAAGGATACGATTACAATTTATGAATACATATATGTTTGTATACACATCTTTCCGGTATGGGATGGAGGAAGATTCGGTATGTTGCTTACTACTTTATTAATTGGATACTGGTGATATCATGCATAGATTTGGTACATTCATGAGTATTATACCGGTAATTGATGTGATTATAGCAGAAATATGATTTTAAGATTGTTCTGGCTAATTAACAGTTAAGTTGTGTGGTAATTAGTTATCTATTAAGGGACTATAGCACTTAATGGCTAGGAATCTAATGTTTTAGTTAATCAATATTGCTTAGTTAAAACATGGTAGCTAGAAAAGGTTAATGCGTGATTTAGAGTGAGGTCGGGTCTAGCATAGGTGAAGATTAGTTGGTATTGATGACTAAGTTCGTGATGTTGATTAGTCAATAAATGAGTAGTTGTGTGTTAATGAGGCTAGATAATAAGAGATGTTGGTAATAAAAGGTGACTAGTTAATAGCTTTGAATAGTTGCTAAATGGTTAACTAATGAATAGTTATGCAAGGATTAGTTGGTAAATGATGGTTAGATAATGAATACTGTCAGTTAATAAAAGATGGTTAGGTGACAAGTAGTAATGTGTTGTCTAGTAATGATTAACGGATATAGGATGATTAGTTGATAATAATGAATGATGGATAAATGACGGTTTTGGTCTAGTAATAAACCTTGACTAGATGTTAGATGTTGGATATTAAATAAATAGTAGTTAATTGCTATCGCGTGAATAAGGATTATGTGAAGGATAATCTTTAGGCTAATAACTAGAGGTTATGTGATGACTAGCGAACTAGTGATTCTGGTATAATAAGTATTTGTTAGCTAATAATGAGTAGTTAGAAAGTATTGACTAGATAGATATTCTATGGTGATATGACTTTTTTATGAGTATTTTAGTGTATGTTATTTGGTAATGACTATTATGATGATATGTTTATACCTGGCAAGGCCAGAGGATATATTTATAATATATTGATACCCAGCAAGGCTGGAGGATACTATTGATGATATGTTGATATTCGGTAAGGCCGGAGGTTTATTACGATAATGATGGTCCTGATGAAGATAGTTATAATGAATTGTGATATTGATTGTGTACTTTGCATTCATTCCTGCTTGCGCATCGCCTATCACCAGTATGCACCTATATTTATCAGTCGGTATAGGACGGTTGCATATATATGGGTGAAGAATATGCCTTGTGTTGTTGTATATTGATTGAACCCTCCAAGTTTGGGAAGGTGGGGATACGCATAGGCTCGACTAGGTATTTTATTGTCCTTAAGTTGAGAACTAAGGAGATTGTGTCTGTAAAGGTCTAGTGGAAGAATCATCCTATTGAGGAAGCCACATGGGAGACCAAAGCAGACATGTGTAGCAAGTATCCATATCCTTTTGCAGATTCAGGCAATTCCTCGTTTTCCCTTCTTGTCTTGAGTTTGCCCATTCAAGGATGAAAAGTTGCTTAATTGGTATCTAATGTAACGACCCTCCCGGTTGTTTGTAAAATTTTCTAATCTTTGCTATTTTAGCCCTTCCCATAGTTGGTAAACGTGAATTATGACTCACGGGATGAGTCGTACTATTCTTGAGGTATTCAGAAGTAATTGAAGTCATTAGTTGGATTATTAAGTTTTAATAAATTTAAGTTTGATCACGGCCAACCTTTTGTCAAGACGACCTTGATATGGTATTTTAATATTTTCAATAGATTTGGAATGTACTTTTAGTTAGCTTACATATTTTATTTATTTCTATAAGGTCACGAATAAATTTTGAGGATTTATTAAAAAGTTTGGGATAATTTATATGGTTAATTTAATTAGTAAATTAATGGATCAAAATAATAATTTATTTACTCTTGTGGTCAATACAAGAATAAAATTAAGTGGTTAGGGTTTACCATTTATATATTAGTAGCATCAGAAGTTAAAGAGTAAGAGGGGAACGACGGTTGCAACAGTATTTTATTTTTCAAAACCTCGGTTGCATGGAGAAAGGAACTACAGCGTACATCTTTAGGCTTCTTCTGATTTTCTGGTCAATTTCTTACTACTATTGTTTATTATGGTTTTAAAACGAGTTTAGTGGATGAGCAATTTATGGACAAGCGTGCACCGTTACAGGATTAAGGGCGCAACCATTGAATAAGGTTTTGCAAGTTGACAAAGTTAGGTAGATATAGGATAAAGTAGTGGGTTGATTAATTAATGTCATATGGCATTGTGGACAATATTTGTGTGCGGGTGAATGTTTAGTCATAGACTATTATTTTAAGTGTCTAGTGCACATGTGCAATGAGTATAATTGGGTCAAAATGATGAGTTTAGTAGTGATTAGATGACTCTATGGTATTTAATTATTACTGTAGCAGTCTCGCATAAACTTGATGGATAATTTAACAATGTCACTTCTTTTTCTTCTTTAGCTTTTGATTTGAAAAGCTATCAAGTAGTTATTAATTGTAATGTGACATTTAGCTTTTAGGTCTTGAATTCTTAGAGTAAGAATTTATAAAATGGGTGTCATTAGATTTGTATTCTTAAGGAGATTATATGTTGGGATAGATTTTGAATGTTTCAAACCTTTGAGGAAGGACAAGGCGCTTGTGGACTAACTACATTTGGATTCATTGATTGAGGTAGGTTATAGTTTAATTGAAGTTTAAACTCGATTTAATTGTGTGTATGCTCCTAAATTGGATACTTGTTGATTGGTATTTGGACATTCTTGAAATTGATGATGTTTGGGTTGTTGAGGCGTGTATAAATGATTTTTAAAAATTTACTTGATGGAATTGTTTTATGACTTTAAGTGTACTTATAAACTTGGTACATTATATTGTATGCTATGAGGTATTGTAAATTTTGATATTGATATTACTTGTACATGTTGGATCAGGTACCGTGCCGGTACGGATATATTTATGTTGGATCAGGTACCACGTCGGTACGGATATGTATATATTGAATATGTACCACACCAGTACCTATTTGTCTTTGTTGGATCGGGTACCACGCTGGTATGAATATATATATATGATGGATCGGGTACCACACAGGTACGGATATCTATATGTTGGATAGGGTATCACGCTAGTACGGATATGTATATACTGAATTGGGTGCCACGCCAGTACGAATATGTATATGTTGGATCAGGTACCACGCCAATACAAATATGTATATGTTGGATCGGGCACCACGCCGGTACGGATATGTTTATGTTGGATCGGGTACCATGCCCGTATGGATATGTATATGTTAGATCGGATACCATGCCAGTACGGATATGTATATGTTGGATCGGGTACCACGTCGGTACGGATATGTAATGTTGAATTAGGTACCACATCGGTACGGTACATGAACATAGATTTTTCCCTGCAGGTCATGACTATTTGGGCAAAAATAAGTCTCATAGCATGTGTGTACATATTTGTGTTGATTCTGTGGATGTTTACAGTATGATTGATACTCTTTATGATTATGTGGCTTGTTTGTGAGCACTGTTTGACCTGTTATTGTTGTATTATTTATTCATTGAGAATTTGTTATGTGATAATGTCTGTCTACTTATTATTTGGTTTATGTTGTGTACATGTTATTAAGTTGAGTTGGCCTATGATACCTACAAGTACAGGGTGGTTTGTACTGATACTACCCTGTACTCTTCTTTTGTTGAGTGTAGAAAGTTTTTTAGTGGCTCAGACACGACCTAACCTCTAGAGTTTGATAGCAGATCTTGATCCAAGGGTGAGCACTCTGTCTCCAGGTTGCTACGGGTCATCTTATTTGTTATTGTCCATCTTTCGGGCAATGAAACATTCCTTATTTACTTTATTTTGGATATCTCTTTAGACATGATCTTTGTTAGTAGTTCTTGTACGATGACTTTCAGGTCTTAGGGATTTTAGTAAGTAGGTTTGTTTGACTTCCACATTAATAATGATTAGTCCTGGATTATTGTCATTATGTTGATTTTATGATAATGTCATCTCAATATTGACTATGTGATCAGGTAATAGTTTGATTTAGATGGTCCTCCTACAGAAAGATTAGTGTGGATGTCACTCATGCCCATTTGGATCGTGACATCCAATGACCATAACAATGGAGATTTGGGGACATGAGTGTTTAAAAGAGAAGAGAAAAAAGGTTTTAAAATAATTAACAAATTTAATTACACTTGGCATTTTTTAATTAGTGGTTGTAGCCAAATTTTCTCAATCATGCGTGTTGTGTGCGTGTCTTACACGCATAGGGAGAAAATTAGTCAAAATGATTTATTTACAATGATTTGTACTAGTTTTATGGAGTAATATGTTACCCGCAAAGTTAAAGTATTTTTTAATAAATTTGAAACAACTTTAATGGTCACATTATGTCTTTTATGAAAATATGGGACTTCCATAATTATGAGGCTTTAGCCAATTGTCTAAGTGGCCTAATGGAGGATACGTCCCTGGATATCATATAGTGATCCCATACAGCATACTCTCTCACACACACATATACATGCGAAAATTTTACCAAACTCTCTTCTAATTGTGTTTTTCCTTTAGAATTATTATGGATATGTAAATAATATCTCATTCAATTTCTGTTAATCTAGGCTCTGGTATTGAATCTTTCAATCCCTATATTATTTGTAGGGTTAACTCGTGACAAATACTATTTGTATGATATTCTTTATTATTTATTGATGTTATTTACAATTTATCAGTTATCGTTTGCTATTTCAAATTTGTATTCGTTGATTAAAAGCAAATGTTACTTTTCATTATCTCGTATAATTTCCTACATACTGCCAAACAGAAGTACTTAACAAAGAATTACTTAATATAGGAGGATTAAGAATTAAATTTAATAAGAACACAAATAACTTATATTATCGTTAAATACATGAAAAAACAATGTCAAAATGTAAATTATAGTCCTTCTATCTCAATCGAAAAATAAATTTCAAAATTCGATAACTAATTAATTTATTTTATTTGAGCCCATTTTTAACAGTAGATTTACATAATAAACACAACCGAATTTCTCTATAACGACCATTCATTATAAAAACATTTTACTTATAATGACCTGATTTCTCCAGAACTAACTTTTCATATTATATTTTACTTCTCCACTACAATAATCTATCTATAAAAATAATGACATTCATTGTAATAGTATAGTCTTTGTAAAATTACCACTATCTAGCAGTCATACTCAAATATTGTGTAATAATATTTTATAGTATATTTATTATGTATAAAATAAAATACACAATAACAACATATCCAGTAAATTCTCACAATAAAATATTAATGTCGTGCACATAATAACTTGCAAGAATGAATGTCTAAATTTAAATAGATTGTATTCCTTCCGTCCAAATTTATTTGTTACATTTTACTTGGTAAATCTATTAAGAAAATAATGATTGATATAGTGGCTTTATCATATTACCCCTATCAATTGATGCTTAGTAATACGTATTAAAAGATAATTTAGAGAATAAGTAACTACTACTAAGGGTAAAACATCATCATCAACAACAACATACCTCATATATTTTCACATAGTGGGGTCTGGAAAGGATAGAATATATGCAGTTTATATCACTACCACAAAAGTGAGGTAGAGAGGTTGTTTCCAGCCGACCCCTAGTTTAATACTAAACAATGTAGGAAAAGACATAATATAAGGATAAGACATTAACAAAACAATAAACAACAATAGAAATAAGATCATCACCAAATAATACCACCAACAATCTACCCGAAATCACAAACAACACTCAAAAACTTCAAGAACAAGATACTACCTGTCATGCTCTATTTTTACCTAGGTTAAAACAAGCATGACATTGTGGACTCTAAAAGAATTTATTTTGTACAGAGTTGTCATCTAATTTTTAAGAAAAAATAAGGAAACCTATTATTTAATAACAAGTATAACTTTATTTCAATTTGAGAAACAAGTTTAAATTCTAGGTGTTAGGTCCTGTTTTTTATCAAAATTAAATAAAACATGACTTATGGACTCTAAAAAAATTAAAATTTGTACAGAGTCGCCACCTAATTTTAAAAGGAAAATAAGGAAACCTATTTATTTATTAATATTGGGATTTATGTTTTAATCTGCGGAATCAATTTAGATTCCAGGTAAGGGTTCAAGTTATTCCGAAGGGAAGGGGGTTAGGCACCCTTCAAAATCCACAAATGTGATACCCGGCTAGATTAAATTTATCAAAGAGGAAGGAAGTAAAAATGATTCTTTTTTTAGAAAAATATAAATATTTAAAATACTGTGAAAAATATATGTATATTATGTATATGAGTAAAACTTATTGTAATGAAAATATGTAAAAAGTATGTATAAAAATGTACAAATTTCATGTGAAAGAAAAGTATTTTGTGACATGTGAAAAGAAAATATCCTTATGTACTATAAGTAGAAAAGTATTTTTTACGAATAATACTATCTATTTGATCGAAATTACGGAGAGAAAAATAAAGATTTAACTTGAAAAGAAAGATTATACAATGTTTATGAGTAACTATATGAATTAATTGATTAATTTTATTTGTTTGTGTAAATATTAACGGCTTAAGTTTTGCCTAAATACATAATGAATATTGTATAAGTAAAAGAATTCCCGCCCAGCATCCCAGGAGTAAGGTTTTCACTATGCTTTCATCTTTATGTACAACAAGTGTACTTATCCGCGCTTCACGCGATCATAAAAAGAATATATAAATAAACATTAACGTGATAATTTTATGAAAAGAAATAGTAATTATAATCAAATATTTTTTCGTGATTTTGCCATTTTGCATGATACGTTAGGTAATTTGTATATAATTTTTTAACTAAATAAATATGTGTGTGACATAAATTAAGGCCATTTATGACACTACTCATTTAAAACAATGTATATTAAATTAAATAAGGAGTAGAATAAAAGGAGTCATGACGAAGAGGAAAAAGAAAAGACAAAGTAAAAATCTAATAATACGAACCTAAGGGGTAATCTAATTTTATTTTTTCTTTACATAAACACTTTAATATGTTTTGAAGATGTATAAAATATTTAAAATGTAGATCTGTCCTAGTTACTTGTTAACATAGCGACTGAAGCATCTCAATTATGCTTTAAACTTGAACATTTTATACAAGCAATTTTTTTAATAGTGACTTGTTATTTCAATTGTATAAAATACTATCAAATATTAAAGAGGTTACTTATTAAATTTTACCAAGAAAAAAACATATGATTATTTAACTGTGACTTCTATAATTTTAAATTTAGGTATTAACTAATAAATAAAATAATGGCGAGGAAAAAATTATCAAAAAAGTAAAAGAAAAGAACAAAAAATCAACACAAATTTAAATATTAGCATATAATCAATTGTTAGCATATTAATAAAACCATGAAATGATTGTTAGTTCTCAATAATTAATTTACATATTTTTCTTTTTTTTTAAAAAAAACTTTGTATAAAAATGTTGTTAGGAGCACTATATATAAGGATAAATTTAAAATCATAATTCAGTAACTTTCATCTTATAGCTATATTAATAACAATGTATATATAATATAAAGGAAGGTCGTAGAGAAGGTGATGTGGCACATCTCTATGACCTTCAATGGCATTTATCTTTTTTTTCATTTTTTTGAGTTTTGATCTTAATTTATTTGATAAAAAGATTTAACATATACATGAGTTTTTACAATAAGATTCATATAAATGCAAAATAAATAGCAATTAGAGTTGTGAGGAATTATGAAAGGAATTAAGTATTGTGATAAATGAGTATAGTGAAGAGTCATAGCACGACATGGATCCAATCAATTCCTTCTGTTTTTGGGAGATGAGAAGATCAAGTGATTTGTCAAGTACTATATAATAATATATGGCCAGAACTGATTTTAGATACTCAAATATATGAATACAAAAGACATATTATAGGTAGGGTGCTATAACCTTTTGTCATCTACCTGCGGAAGGGTTTTATGGCTTTAGTACATATTTTCTTAGCTTCTATCGAGGTTTATTGGTATGTATGTATATAACTACTACCATAATTCTTACATAACGAATATTAATGTGGTTATAACTTAATTTTTCTTGTGATGAATGAATGCATTTTATATGTATGTCTAATTTTATATGTATGTCTAATCTGAGAAGGATATTGCAGGCACTATTTCACAAAGAACAACATCAACAAATAAAAAATTCATAGATATTTATTTATTATATTTGCTCACAAAGTGTCATTTGTCTTCTAATTTTTTTGAAATGAACATATAAAAAATGATTTTAATTAAGAAGTTATTGAAGTAATAGCCTAAACAAAGTGAAGTGAGGATTTTTCACTCTACTCCTTTCTATTAGCAAAAATGATGGATTGTTTAATTTGCTATGAAATAGAACAAATCTTTTGAATGAATAGCTTCTCTGATATTTTTTTTTCTGATGTTTGAATTTAATTATACATTAGAATTTTTTGAAATTAAGATTATATAGCTTATAAGTGTTTAAGTTTTTTATTTACTTAGAAAACTAAATTGTGTGAGCTTTTGTTTTAATATTTAAAAGTGATATTTTCTCAAATAATAATTTTCTCTCATTTATCCATTTATCTTATGCATTATTTTGAAAATCAAAAAACTAATAAACACAAGAAGACATAAAAGAAAGGTGATACAATGGTTTTATATAATATAGAGATACATCCTTTTTTATTTTTATATTCTTGAAATTAATATTATTTCATAAAATTACAAAAATATTACAATAATACATATAAAATGTATGTTGTCTTGGGTTTTTCAATATAATTTCTCATATAGTGTATTTTTTCCTTAATTGAATTATTTAACCGTATTGATATCATGTTGTAGGTATGATATGCAAGAATATTATCCTACTTTAATTACGGAATAAGGTACCAAAATTAATTTCAATATACATTATCATACTTATTTATTCATAGATTAGGAAATATATAGACGGATAAAGTTTCTGATAAAAAGTATGATATATGTTATGAGATTCAAAGCTTTATATTTCATATATATAATTATTAGAAAAATAATCAATTTTGAGAATTTAAGCCATATCTAATAATAAAAGCTAAATACAAGAGAGATGAGATAGTATCTCTTAAATTTTTATTTTATTTTTGTATTTTTCTTTCATTTCCTCTATATTAATCTATTATAATGGATTAAAAAAAGTCTCATGAAATAAATATCCCTTGCAATAAAATTCACGCATCAATAATTGAAATATGTGAAATAAAAGCCTAATAAGTCTTAATTCTTTTTATTACAAGTCTTTTATATTTCTTATTGAAAGTCATTAAAAGTAAATTATTTTGTTTAGTGTTACTTGCTTCACATCATTATATATCTTCTAACGTAGAAATTGATATGTGAAGGTTAACATAAGAATATTAGTACATCATTATTTCATGGTTAATCCCAACAAAATGGTAAGTTACAGAATCATTCTTTTTTACATCCATAATCTCTAATAATTATTTGAAAAATTTAAGACACCTTATTGTATTCCTTCAATTTGCCTATATAAAAACATATAACTTTGTCTCACGGGACTCATTCCTTTCATATTATAGTTCAAGTAGTGATATTTACTATATTTACTGTACTATTATGTTTTCGTATGACTTGAAAACTAAGACTCTTGAATGGCGATTGGCTTGTGATAAATTTTGGCTAGAGCTCAAAAAATTATGATTTATGAAATATTTCAAAAAATATGTGAAGAAGAGGAAAGAACAGAATCAAGAAAGTTCACGATATCATGAAGCTAAGGCAAGATATGCCAAGAAGAAATTAAGAAATTATAACAATTTTTGCGCCAAACTATAGAAAACATTTTTCCTATTGTATTTATGTTTCTCTCAGCACTTATGCAAATTAAATATGTTTTCAATTTTGATTGAGTTCAGTATCTCATTAATAAAGCCATACCTAAATTTTTTTTGGCTTTGTGACTTCTATAATTTTAAATTTAGGTATTAACTAATAAATAAAATAATGGCGAGGAAAAAAATATCAAAAAAGTAAAAGAAAAGAACAAAAAATCAACACAAATTTAAATATTAGCATATAATCAACTGTTAGCATATTAATAAAACCATGAAATGATTGTCAGTTCTCAATAATTAATTTACATATTTTTCTTTTTTTTTGAAAAACACGTTGTATAAAAACATTGTTAGGAGCACTGTATATAAGGATAAATTTAAAATCATAATTCTGTAACTTTCATCTTATAGCTATAATAACAATTATCCATATATAAACATTGAACTCAATTTTTAATTACATATTGAGATATAGAATATAAATTCACTGAAATTTTCTTTAAATTAAAATCAAACAAAACCTTCTAAAATATAAAATTAACGACAACGAAAATATACTTTTAGCTAATTTTCATAGACATTTTTCTTGACATACTTATTCTTTGATATAGTATATTACATCTTCAATACCACCCTACCCATATAATGGAAGAAAAAAAGAGGGGAAAAAGATAATTGAAGAATGAAAAGGAGATCAAGCCATATAAAAAAAAAATCTAAGCGAAGCAAATAAATAATTACTATTATTAGAAAAATCAATCCATTTAAATATTTGATTAATAGAAAATTAAATATCTTACATATGGTGAAAGAGAGATCATCAAACACTTTCTTTTTTCACAAAGTTAAATATAAAGAAAACTAATTTTAAGTTATTTAGATGAAGCAAAAGAAAAAATATTTTTTTAAAAAAATATATTCATATCAAGTGGTCAATGATGATGGTGTATTCACCAACATGAGTTATGGTGCAGTGGATGGGGCCGCTCGACCCTTCTGTTGGAGCGCTGCCACCTTAATGGACCCTGCAATGCGCGATCCGAATTAGTCGGGCTCCAATGCGGGCACCGGACACTAGACACCAAATGGTTAACAAAAAAAATATGATGGTGTCTTCGTTCCTTTCCTCAAATCTCTCCTCCTCAACTTTTGGTCTTCTTTCCACCATGTCGTTGATCATCTCATTGTCTCTTCAAGAAATAATACACAACGCACTGTAGATGATAATCATAAGTAAACAAAGTAAAACTAAACATGTAAGGCTTACCTTAGGATCAATGTACAATGTCAAAATCTAATTGATTGAATTAAAAAAAAAATTAAAAATAAAATCGTACAAGATATTTGTTTGTGAATAAACACAATGGAACAACAATTGAGGCAAGAAAAACTTATATATAGGCAAAAAAGATGAATACCAAGAGGCAGAGGAATAAATTGACCATAATTATTGATCGTTAATGTAAAAAACTTAAGGAAGAAAAAATCATACAACTATAAAAAAAGAATAGAGAAAGTTTTAGGAAAAGAAATTAATAGTATTGATGATGAAATAAATTAAATATTGTTATCTTTAATATTATGTAAATTCTAAGATGTAATTTTTAATTTTTTAAAATTAGGAAAAAGATCAAATTAACTACAAAAAAATAAATGAAATTTCTGGCCTTAAGAGCATTATATCAGCATGTTTGTGTTTCTTCTTTATTTATATATATAGATTTGTTATAAAACTGCTCTTTTATTGCAATAATATGCTCTTTTTTATTATACCAAAAGTGTAATATTTAGAGGTTAATAATCCCGCCTTAGCCGTCATGAAAGAAAATATACATACAGCATCAGCGTGTAACTAATAACTTCTTGTAATAGTCTTTTAAGTTCTCCATTATCATAAATAAATTTGTTGATCATTCTGATGAAATAAATTGTGGTTATCATGCTAAATTAATTTATTTTTCTTATTTTGCATAATAAATCATCATTATATCAATAAATTAATGACAATAACTTTTGAACTATTGGAAGTTGATGGGACTTTTGAATTCTTTATTAGCTTAACTACAATAATTATTAATAATTATTAATGATACTCAATAAATAGGATAGAATATTGTTAATTATTTAATTTAAAAATAAGGAGAAAATAGAAAAAAATTAAAAAAAGGAGAAAAAAAAATAGAAATCAAGCTCAAAGAAAGGTGCCACATCACCTTGCTATAACTCTCTTTTATATTATATATAGATTATAAAAAATAAAATTACAAATACAGAGAAAGAAACTTCCTTTCAAATATCACGGAGTGCGTTACCGAGAATATGTATAAACACTTGAATAGAAATATTAAGAATAAACAAATAAAAAATTGTTTATGCACATATATATATGTATATGTATATATAATAATAGAATTTTGTTATGACAAGGGCTCGAATTAAGTTTTAGATGCGCCATGGCTACGAAGTGATTGCTCGACTAATCAGCAGTCCTAAATCGCCCTTCAAGGACACAAATAATAAAACCATTTGTGTCGTGGTGATTTTATAAATATTTAATCATTGTCCGAATTTATTTATTTTGTTACATATTTGTATACCTAATATATGTCTTTAATTTGGGGAAGGCCTCGAAAATCGACGGAGAATTTCTTCATCGATCATATATTTATTTTGATATAAAATAGATAAACTTGAGAAATAAGAATCCGTCTTTTGTAATGGGTTGATCTCGAAAATCCAACGGAGGGATAATGTCATTGGCCATGGGTTTATTTATTCATTATAAACTTTAATAAGACATGAGGGATAAATCAATCCAAAATTTGATTTAACGCAGTCAACATGTGATGTCAGTGAACAACAAAAGTAGCAAGAACAAATCACAAAAATAGTCCAACAATTGTAACATTATTATTCATAGTCAAATCTCCGACAAAATCATGGTATAATACAAAATAGAGGAAAGAATAAGAAAAAGTAAATATGATAATAACAAAAATATGGGAGCGGTGTGGAGGTCGTTTGAGAATACCAAGTAAAATGACATAGTGAGAAAAACAACAATAACCGAAACAGAGCATATAGGCACAAATCATATAAACATAGTAGAAAAATAAAGTCATCGGTGGTGGTATTTTCTGACCAAATTTATGTATATTTTAAAGCAACATAATTAAAGAAAATAGATACAACACCAAAATAGATGGCAGTGGTTGGACGTTCGTGTTGTTCGCCGGTCTTCCGGTGATTAAATTCGGCGAAGCAGTAAAAAAGGAAAAGGGAAAAAGGGAGGGTTCGCCAATTGTCGCATTGCTTGACTATAACTCGCTGGCAATATGCTCCAACGAGCCAACGATAGAGTAGCAGAGAGAGGGGCAAAGCGTGGTGCACTTGGCGGCTGGAAAGCTCGCCGGTGACCAAATCCGGTGAAGCTTGGCAAGGAGAGGGGAAAAGAGAGAGAGATCAGTAGGAGAGGAAAAGGGGATCCGCTGGAGTTCCGGCAGTGGCGACGGCCCTTGTCCGTGTATGTGTTTATTTTACGTGTGTTTTGGAGAAAAAAATAGATAAAAAGGAATAAAAAAATTTGTGGGTGTATTTGTGGATATGTTTATGGATTTGAAAAGGAAAATATATTTGTGAGTGGTAAAAATAAATGTGTGTTTTTTGTTTATGTTTTTGAGAGGAAGAAAAAGACGAACAAGATCTTTTTTGTGTGTTTTTGTGTATGTATTTGAGAGAGAAAATGGGACAAAGAGAGAAAATGTATGTGTTTGTATTTTTTGAGAGAGAAAAAGCATTAAAAATGTGTGTCCTTTTAGTCTTCCACCCCCTTCCTATTTATAATAAATGTTGGCACCTTTTATTATCCAAAGGATAAAAGAGTGTAACGCCTCGATTTTCTGAACCGGAATGCTACCAGGTGCTTATGACCCCGAAGGACCACAAGCTAACCCATGACTGATATCTGTACCTGTAAACTATATAATATACTTGTAAAATGCGGAAAACATGAACAATAGGCCATAAGGTTCAACTGAATAAATTGTCAAAACATGACATCCATGTGGGTAGCAAATGCCCAAAACAACTGAATCTAAACTGAATCTGAATACTAAATCTGAACAACCTCTAAGTACTATCTGAATAAGGAGTTGAAGGAATATGTCTCCAACTAACTCCGTAAATTGAAAACTAACTGAATTAATAAATGAATAAATCAAGTAATATCATCCTCGAATGAAGAGGACTCACTGCAACTCTATATGCTGAATGCAACTGCTACTGTTGGTCTGGAACTCGTGTCTCTGAACCTATGGTGTAACATGAAAAGAAAGAACCATGCACAAATGCGTGAGTACAACTGGAGTACTGAGTATACGAGTGAGGTAGGCTAAAGTGAAGGGTTTACATGCATGAATAATGCTAACTGACTGACTGATATGAACGTAAGAGTGCAAACATACATACATAGTAACTGAGATCGTGAGTACATGATAACTAAATCTGTACGCTAAATATGGCTGAAACTGTAGTTTTGATAACATGAACGACTGTGTCTGACAGTCCTGAATCTGGTGGAACTTTTTGAGTCCTGTGCTATAACTGAATTTGACTGTATCTAACAGTCCTGGTATACTGATATCTGAAGAACTGTCTGAGTTCTTTTACTGAGACTGATACTAAAACTATGGGAGGTAGTTGTTTAACCGACATGCCCCCTATATGCTAAAATATATGAACTGGGGTCCAATCGTTACCCTGATTGGAAAGGTGTCAATATCGTGCCACAGGTAAAGACATGCTGTGAGTGACCCTCAAATCTGGCAGTGTCCCTAAGAGAGAACGGCGGATGTTCGCCCCATCAACCCTCAAGATGGCAGTGTTGATGTCTCAACTTATGCTGGCTACATAGTTCTGGAACACAAGGATTGCTTCTAAGAATCATATCTTCATCTGAAGCAGGTGAGTTCCCATCCTTGGGTTCGCTCGGTGCTAACTCCTACTCCCATCTGAAGAGACTAAACATGATTTAACTGACTATACATGAACTGGATTTACTGAATTTCCATTGACTAACGGAATAATACTGATAACTGACTGAGATCATGAGGTTTCTGAGGTTTCCTGAGTCACATGACTGACTGAATTTTATAAAACGTGACTTGAATAAAGATATCGTGACAACATGACATGGATCTATGGACACAGCTATAGTTTCGAGTACGAATACACCCAGGACTCGATAGAAGGAAACTGACACACATGACATGACTTGATCACAAGATTTGAGTCCACAATTCATATCATAAGTAAGGGATAATGTGCTTCATGAGTCTATTCAACATCTCAAACATGGTAGGGAAAGCATGGATACATTTTGTGTGCATGTTCTATAATTTCATTATCACACATGCTTCACACCACAATAATAGCAACACATAAATAGCATGTAATTCATATTGAGTACATAGCTAATAAGGACTTGTCATTTATATATCATAGAATCATGTAAATATGAATTTATAGCATCATAACAAACACCTTGCATGCACACCTTGGGCATAGGTTTTCTCAACAAATATTAATCATCTTGAACTACCCAATTTCATGGGTTTTAACCACAACATGCATACTTCATAGAAATCATCTTAAAATAATATTCTGAAGTTTAAAAAATAGTCATTGACATAAACAACATCACATAGCAACAAAGAAATCAAAGTTTCTCATTTAAAATCATGGTTCTTGAACTCTATGAACGAAAGAGGTCCATAGATGAACACTATACATACCTGACTTAAGGTTCTTGATGTTTTTGAACTGGAAGGATTTGAAATCCTTTGATTCTTGAAGAAGATTGAGTCTTGGTCTTAAAGATTTAATTTAGGGAGAAACCCTAGTTATTTATAGTGAAAGAATAATGAAAAGTGACTGAAATCGGGTGTAATTGGGTTTATATAGACGAGTAGTAAGTTACCAAAATACCCCTGTTAAAACGACCTGAAAATAAACTAAACGTGGCATGTAATGGTACGATTGACGGTCTGTCAGACTCTTGATGGACCATCATTTAGCCCGTCAGACGTGGACCAGAAATGGGCTATTCTGATAGTTCCGAGTAAAACGTCCATAACTCCTTCGTCTGATGTCAGATTTAGATGAAAGTGGTAACGTTGGAAAGACAACTCAATTTACCACGTAATAGAAAGTGAAAATCTCAAAAATACTACATGTACAAAAACAGATTTGCATTTCAACATAAGTCCTAGCATTCTTGAGATGATTTCTCGTTAGGAAAAAGACACGAGTATTACAATATCTCCTCCTTGAGAACATTCATCCTCGAATAAAACTGACTGAGAAGAAACAATGATCTGAACATGAATAGCTTGAACATGATCTCACGACTGACAAACTGTACATAGCATACTGATCATGCATATCTGATGCATGGATAACTGATACATGAATACGTAACTAAGCAATCTGATAAACTGAGTTTCTCAAGGTGAGAATGCATAGCTGATGCATGATTAATACTATACCGACACATGAACACATGTCTGAGTATGCAATGGGAATAGATGCCAAGTTTATACTGAATGCTGAACGTGAAACTGAATAAGCTTAAGAAGGACTGTTACCTTAAGTTTGATCTGAATTGGCGGAGAAAAGGTGAGGGTACTTGATATGCATATATGCTTCTGTTTCCTAAGTAGCTCCTTCATGAGACTGATTTTACCAAAGAACTTTGACTAGAGGGACTTCTTTGTTCCTCAATCGACAATTCTGATAGTCTAAGATTTCAACTAGAATCTCTTCATAAGAGCGGCTGTTCTGAATGTCAATTCTCTGAATAGGTACTACAACTGTTAGGTCACCTATGCACTTCTTGAGCAAAGAGACATGGAAGATGGATGGAATGAGGCTAGATCTAAAGTCAATTCGAGCTCATAAGCTACCTTGATGAAGTGACTGAGAACCTAAAGGGACCGACATAGCGAGGACTGAGTTTACCTTTATTATCGAACCTCTTCACTCCCTTCATGGGAGAGATCTTAAGATAGACATAGTTGTTGACCTCAAACTCAGGATCTTTTCTACAAACATCTGCATAAGACTTTTGTCGGCTCTGAGTAGCCCAGAGTCTCTCTCGGATCAACTGAACTTTCTCTCAGAGCCGCCCAGAGTCTCTCTCGGATCAACTGAGCTTTCTCTAAGGCGTCAAATACCAAGTCAGGACCTATGACTGAGGCCTTACTAACTTCGAACCAACCGATTAGAGATCTACACCTCCTACCATAGAGAGCTTTGAATGGATCCATCTGAATACTGGAATGATAGTTATTGTTGTATGCAAATTCAACCAAAGAAAAGTGGCCATCCCAACTTCCTTTAAAATCAACTGCATACGCCCTTAGCATATCTACGAGAGTCTGAAAGGTCCTTTCTGCTTGACCATCTTTCTGAGAATAAAACACTGTACTGGGATGGACTTGGGTACCAAGACCTTTTTGGAATGCTTTCCAGAAGTGAGAGATGAACTAGGTACCTCTGTCTGAGATAATAGATGAGGGAACACCATGTAATCTGACCAACTCCCTGATATAGAGTTTGGCATAATCCTCGGCTGAGTAAGAAGTACAAACTAGAAGAAAATGAGCTAATTTAGTCATTCTGTATCCAATGATCCAAACTGAATCATGCTGACTACGAGTACGAGGCAAACCCGTCACGAAGTCCATGTTCACTTCTTCTCACTTCCAAGTAGGAATAGTGAACTCCTACATAGAACCACTAGGTTTTTAATGCTCTATCTTAACCTGCTGACATGTAAAGCACTTAGCCACAAACTCTGCAATATCTCTCTTCATCCCACTCCACTAATAGATCTCCTACAAGTCATGGTACATCTTAGTGGCCCCTGGATGAATAGAGTATCGTGCACCATTCGCTTCTGCTAGAATTCATTGCCTCAAGTCATCTACACCTGGAACACACAAACGACCCTAACAACGAAGAACACCATCTCCGCCTTGGGAGAAAACCCCAACCTTCTGATTATGAACTGACTCTTTTAGCTTGACAAGGCTAGAATCCCTATCTTACTTTTTTTTTTACCTTGGAAACTAGAGATGACTCTGAACTACTCTGAACATATACACCACCCTCTGAAGAGTCGACTAAGCGAATGCCTAGTCTGGCAAGATGATCGATTTCCTGAGATATTTTCTTCTTGCTATCCTCAACGTGAGAAATACTACCTATAGAGAGTCTACTGAGAGCATCGTCCATAACATTGGCCTTGCTCGGATGGTAAAGGACACTCATGTCATAATCCTTTAAGAGCTCTAACCACCTTCTCTGATGAAGATTGAGATCTTTATGATAAAAGACATACTGGAGACTCTTATGATCTGTGAAGACATCTACAGAAACTCCATAAAGATAATGCCTCCAAATCTTTAAGGCAAAGACTACGGCTGCTAACTTAAGATCATGAGTAGAATTATTTTCATGTGGCTTTAATTGTCTGGAGGCATAGGCTATGACCTTACCATATTGTATTTGGACACAACCTAAACCTACTCTGGATGCATCACAATATACCATGAAATTGTCTAAACCATCTGGAAAGGTTAGAACTGGAGCTAAGGTGAGTCGAGTCTTCAATTCCTAAAAAATCTTCTCGCATGAATCTAACCACTGAAACTTGACCTTCTTCTTCTGAGTCAATCTAGACATAGGAGATGCAATAGAAGAAAATCCCTCGACAAACTGTCTATAATAGACAGCCAAACCCAAGAAACTCCTGATATCTGATGGAGAGACAAGGCGAGGCCAATTCCTTACTGCTTTAATTTTCTGAGGATCTACTCTAATGCCATCACCAGAGATAATGTGGCCAAGGAATGCTAGTGATCTTAGCCAAAATTCACACTTTTTGAACTTGGTGAATAGCTGATGATATCTGAGAGTCTGAAGAATAATTCTAAGATGGTCTGAATAATCACGCTCTATGCGAGAGTAAACCAGAATATCATCTATGAAGACTATGATGAACATATCCAAGTACTGCTTGAACACCCGGTTCATCAAGTCCATGAAAGCTGCAGGTGCATTGGTAATACCAAAGGACATGACTAGAAATTTGAAGTGACCATACTGAGTACGAAAAGCTGTCTTCGGAATGTCACATTCTCTTATTCTGAGCTGATGATAGCCTGATCTGAGGTCTATCTTGGAGAAGTAACTAGCACCCTAAAGTTGGTCGAACAGATCATCTATTCTTGGAAGTGGATACCTATTCTTGATCGTAACTTTGTTGAGCTGACGGTAATCAATACACATTCTGATAGAACCATCTTTTTTGCACACGAATAAGACTGGTGCACCCCATGGGGAAATGCTGGATCTGATGAATCCCTTATCTAAAAGATCCTTCAACTGATCATTTAGCTCTCTGAGCTCTGCTGGTGCCATTCTATATAGCGGAATAGAGATAGGCTGAGTATCTGGGAGAAGGTATATACTGAAATCTATTTCCTTTTTGTGAGAAATGCCTGGAAAATCTTCGAAAAAGATATCAGAATATTCATTAACCAGTAGGACTGATTCGAGACTAGGACATTCGGAACTTGATTCCTTAACGTGCACAAGATGATACACACACCCCTTAGAAATTATTTTCCTTGCCCGAAGGTAGGAAACAAGCTAAGCCCTGAAAGATAAAGTACTACCCTGCCACTCTAAGATAGGTTCATCTGGAAACTAGAACTGAACTATTCTATTTCTACAGTCAACTATGGTATAGCAGGAATGAAGCCAATCCATACCGAGAATGACATCAAAATCAGTCATCTCTAATTCGACTAAATTTGCTGAGGTAACTTTCTAAAATATTATAACCGGGCAGTTCCTGTATACCTGCTGGGCTGTGATGGTTTTACCAACTGGGGTAAAGAATGAAAAAGGCTCTACAAGAATTTTGGGACTGATTATGAAATCTCCAGCTATAAAGGGAGTAACAAAAGATAAGGATACATCTGGATCTAGCAAAGCGTAAACATGAACATGGAAAATCTGTAACATACCGGTAACAACATCAGGAGAATTTTCCTGATCCTGTTGGGTCTGAAGAACATATAGTCTATTTGGGCGTTGCCCACTATTTGAACTGGAAGTGGCACCCTGCTGATTCGGGCGATCAGACTGATTGGGGAATGAAGATGTTTCTGCTAACTTGACTGAGGAAAATCCTTGATCCTGTCACCTGGCTTGCCACATCCGAAACAAACATCACTACCGGCTTTGTAAATACCCTTGTGGTTCTTACCATAAGTATGGCATAGGAGATTGGTTCGAGCACTGCTAACACTGCCCTGAGACTTAGAGCCTGGGGCCCTATCTTTGTTACACTCTCTAAACTTAGAAACTGAAGCACTGGCTTTAGAATGAGCTGGAGCTGATGACTTGGGATGAAACTGTGAACAGTTTTCTCCCTCAGATTTGGGTGGAGCAAAACTGAAACTGCCTGATCTTGCTCGCTTATTCTGCATCTCTCTAGTCTTAACCTTCTGGTCTTCTATTTACTGAGAATGGGTCAAGAGTCTAGCTAAAGTTGTATCACTATTCAGCATCGTAGACCTACACTCATTTACCATACTGTCGTTTACTCCTGACACAAACTTGCTTATCTTAGCCCTATTTTCTGCAACCACATGAGGGGAATGTCTATCTAGCTGAGTAAATCTGAGAGAATACTCCCTAACCGTCATATTTCCCTGCCTGAGGTTGATGAATTCAAGAACTTTGGATTCCCTCAGCTCTTGGGGAAAGAATCTATCTAAGAAAGCCATGATGAATTCCTTCCACTCAATAGGACCTGTACCATCTACCCTCTCGGATTTCCACTATTTGTACCAAGTGTGAGCCACATCTTGCAACTAATATATGGCTAACTCAGCACTATGAATAAAAGTAACACCCATGATGTTAGTGACCTTCTGGACTTGGTCAATGAACTCCTGAGGGTCTTCATCGGACTTAGACCCTGTGAAAGATGGAGGGTTCATTCGGGTGAAGTCCCGAATCCTAGCTGTTGTGGAATTTGCCACTGGATTGGCTGGAATAGCTGGTGGTCGTTCATTGTGGATATCCACAGACTGAGAAAGTGTGGTGAATGTCGCTCTAAACTCTGCTGAGAAATATGTTCGCCCAAAGGATCTTCAAGCTGAGGAGCTGGCTGGTTTTTTCTATTTGGAGGCACATTCTGAGATAGGGAGAAGAATGGATTAGACTAAAAGTTTAACTTGAGATTATGCTTACTAGCATGACATGGATACTGAAAGAAGGGAAACTATTCCTAAAATATCTTATAGCCTCCTGCACATAAATGTGGCGCGCAACACACCTACGTACAAGACTCTACTAGATGTGGCTTTCAGACTTCTTAGGACTCTATTGAACCTTAGGCTCTAATACCAGGTTTGTAACACCCCAATTTTCAGAACCGAAATGCTACACAGTGCTTATGACCTCGAAGGACCACAAGCTAACCCATGACTGATATCTGTACCTATAAACTGTATAATATACTTGTAAAATACAAAAAATATAAACAATAGGCCATAAGGTTCAACTGAGTAAAGAAACTGTCAAAACATGACATCCATATGGGTAGCAAATACCCAAAATAACTAAATCTGAATACTAAATCTGAAAACCTCTAAGTACTATCTGAACAAGGAGTTGAAGAAATATATCTCCAACTAACTCCATAAACTGAAAACTAATTGAATTAATAAATGAATAAATCAAGTAATATCTTCCTCGAATAAAGAGGACTCACTGTAACTCTGTGTGCTGAATGCGACTGCTACTGCTAGTTTGGAACTCGTGTTTCTGAACCTATAGTGTAACATGAAAAGAAAACACCATAGCAGAAATGCGTTAGTACAACTGGAGTACTGAGTATATGAGTGAGGTAGGCTAAGCGAAGGGTTTACATGCATGAATAATGCTAACTGACTGACTGATATAAATGTAAGAGTGCAAACATACATACATAGTAACTGAGATTGTGAGTACATGATAACTAAATATGTATGCTAATACATGGCTGAAACTATAGTTCTGATAATATGAATGACTGTGTCTGACAGTCCTAAATCTGGTGGAACTTTCTGAGTCCTGTGTTATAACTGAATTTAACTATATCTAACAGTCTTGGTATACTGATATTTGAAGAACAGTCTGAGTTCTTTTACTGAGACTGATACTGAAACTATGAGAGGTAGTTATTTAACCGACATGCCCCTTGTATGCTAAAATAGCTGAACTGGGGTCCAATCATTGCCCTGATTGGAAGGGTGTTAATACGGTGCCATGGGTAAAGACATGTTGTGAGTGATCCTCAAATCCGGCAGTGTCCTAAGAGAGAACGGTGGATGTCCACCCTATCAACCCTCAAGATAGCAATGTTGATGTCTCAACCTATGCTGACTACATAGTTTTGGAACACAAGGATTTCTTCTAAGAATCACACCTTCATCTAAAGAAGGTGAGTTCCCATCCTTGGGTTTGCTCGGTGCTAACTTCTACTCTCATCTGAAGAGACTGAACATGATTTAACTAACTATACATGAACTGAGTTTACTGAATTTCCATTGACTGACGAAATAATACTGATAACTGACTGAGGTCATGAGGTTTCTAAGATTTCCTAAGTCACATGACTGACTGAATTTTATGGAATGTGGCTTGAATAAAGATATCTTGACAACATGACATGGCTCTAGGCACACAACTATTGTTTCAGGTACAAATACCCCCAGGATTCGATAGAAGAAAACTGACACACATGACATGACTTGATCACACGATTTGAGTCCACAATTCATAATATCATAAGTAAGGGATAGTGTGCTTCATGAGTCTATTCAACATCTCAAACATGGTAGGAAAAGCATGGATACATTTTGTGTACATGTTCTATAATTCTATTATCACACATGCTTCACACCACAACAATAGGAACACATAAATAGCATAGAATTCATATTGAGTGTATAGCTAATGTGGACTTGTCATTTAAATATCATAGAATCATGTAAATATGAACTTCTAGCATCCTAGGCATTTTAACAAACACCTTGCATGCACACCTTGGGCATAGGTTTTCTTAACAAATATTAATTATCTTGAACCACCCAATTTCATGGGTTTTAACCACAACATGCATACTTCATAGAAATCATCTTAAAATAATATTCTAAAATTTAAACAATGGTCATTGACATGATCAACATCACATAGCAACAAGAAAATTAAAGTTTCTCATTTAAAATCATGGTTCTTGAACTCTATGAAGGATAGAGGTCCATAGATGAACACTACGCATACCTGACTCAAGGGTCTTGATGTTTTTGAACTGGAAAGATTTGAAATCCTTTGATTCTTAAAGAAGATTGAGTCTTTGTCTTGAAGATTTAATTTAGGGAGAAACCCTAGTTGTTTGTAGTGAAAGAATGACGAAAAGTGGCTGAAATTGGGTATAATTGGTTTTATATAGACAACTGGTAAGTTACCAAAATATCCCTGTTAAAAAAACCTGGAAATAAATTGAACGTGGCATGTGATGGTCCGAATGATGGTTCATCAGACTCTTGGTGGACCGTCATTTAGCCCATCAGATGTGGACCAGAAATGGGCTTCACTGGATAAGGGCTGACGGTATGAGTGACGGTCCGTCAAATACCTGGTTGTCCGTCAACTCGTCTATCACACCTTATCTAGAATTTGGCTCAACTGGCATGGCTTTGACGGTCTAAGTGGTAGTCCGTCACTAAGTTGATGGTCCGTCAACTTGGCCGTTAGGCCTTAACTAGAATGGGGCCCTTCTGCCTTAAAAGTGATAGTCCAAGTGGTGGTCCATCACTAGTTTGACAGTCCGTCAACTTGGCCGTCAGGCCTTAACCAGAATGGGTCCCTTCTACCTTAAAAGTGTTGGTCCATCACTAGTTTGACGGTCCACCAACTGGGCCGTCGCCCCTGGGCGATTCTGACAGTTCCGAGTTAAAACGACCATAACTCCTTCGTCTGATGTCAGATTTGGACGAAATTGATCGTTGGAAAGTCAACTCAATTTCCCACATAATAGAAAGTGAATATATCAAAAAAACTGTATGTACAAAAATAGATTTGCATTTCAACGTAAGTCCTAGTATTCTTGAGATGATTTCTAGCTAGGAAAAAGACACGGGTATTACAAAGGGTGCCCTCTTTTTTTATTATAGGGCACCCTTTGGTCTCTAAGTTATTGATCAAAGGATTTTCATCCTTTTTACTGATAGGTAAAGTTATTGCCCAAAGGATAGTGTCATTGAGCAGTTGTTGTGTCACGATCAAAAAATGAGGGTCATGACGACACTTGTCACAGCGTAAGCCTATCACCCAAACTGATATGAAAAGAGAAAAAGATAGAAATATTCCAAGGTAAGGCTTATAGAACGAAGCCGAACCATATAAGTAATCATAACTATACAAAAAAAACTTACCCAAAACACCAATCATGCCTAAAACTAGGTGTCAATAGTGTAAGAACTACTAATACATTCCAAGAGTCAAATACATTGGAAAAATAACCACAAAGGAATAATAACTGTCTCTGAATACTAATAAAGACATATCTAGTATAGAAAGATAGAGGTGAACATCGAACGCATGAATGTCCAACCAATACTTTGGAAGCTCTAACAATCGCCCGAGTCAATCAAGCTGAGGCACACTCAAGCAAGGACCTGGACTGAAAGGGCGCAGTAGGCATGAGTACAGTCCACTTGTACTCAGTAGGTATCATAGGCCGACCAATCAAAGTAGTAAATAAAGCATACAAAATACACACTAAGGGCACGTCACCTGCAGTAAAAAAATGTCCTACACCGCTTGCACTAACATTTCTAATATATCTCACATATGTTACAACAACATACCAAGATATAGAACAAAAGTATACATTATGTCATATATAAATAAAACAAGAGAGAGCATATAGATACAAGATCATCAAATACAAGTAAACAAAGGTAAGACAAATACATAGATGACAAGTCAATAAGGCAATACAACACAACATAAACATAATAAAGTAAGTGCAATGTATATGATGATGATAATGCACGAGGTCGTTGCACAACCTCCGGGATTATTGCACAATCCCTGTATACACCTACGGAGCTAAAAATTCTTGACTTAGGACCCATGGGGGATTCATCAACCCGTATATAATACACATATCTTATATCTCCTTTTCAACACATCTCTCGAAAAGAGTTTTATAAGCCGTTACAATATCTTTTAAAAAGATATTGCCAATGTTTCTCAGATGTTGCCACGGTGGTACCAATGTTTCATGAATGATTATGATATGAAGATGTAATACTCGTAACAAATCATAATAAGTATATCCCAACCCAATGTAATACCTAACACTTCTCCTAGTTTAAATTTATCTCTAAAACGTCAAAGCTCTTTTTTCAAATATGAATATATTCCATGTGAAATTTTTAAGATTTTGACTGTTTATCACGTAAAAATTGAATAAGATTTTCATCAATACTAAATTTTCTCAAATATGACACTCAGGCAAAGAGTTAGAGCCATTTTAGTAAGAGAGTGTACCACCTGGTACTTTGGTGCATCGTGGAGTTAGTCAAAATAGCAATCGTCAAAATCCAGTGAGCCTCCACGATTATGGCACGTCGCACCAAAGATTAGTTTCCCAATTGTCCAATTTACAGTGAGCTGGTGTGATTTCACTGCGTCGCACCAGCATGAGAAATCGGGATTTTCAGATTTTGTTTTTAAATTTCAAAGACCAATTTGTAATTTCCTAAAGCCCCAAATAAGTCTATATAAGGTATTTATACCCTAAATAATGAGAATACTTCATTATTCATCAATTTTTTCCCAAATTAAAATATTTTCTCTCTCAAGAAGTCAAGAACCCTAGCCAAGAAATAAAGAACGAGCCTAAGAATTTCTTCAAGAACCTTCAAGAAAGAGTCTTCTAAGGTATGTTAGATGTTGATTATTGGGTTCCTTCCACCCAAGAAGTTCATGAATCACTTTTTAAATTTGAAGATTACAATTTTATGAGTTTTTCATGATTCATGTGAATTGAAGTTCATGCTCATGTTATTGTTGAGATATAGTTCATGCTTTAGAATACAAGTTGCGCGCTTTGATATTGATTTGAGTTGAATTGCATTATGTCCATGTTAAATCCCTAAATTTCCAAGATGGTTGATGAAATCATGATGCTTAGGTGTGGAAATTGTTGAACAACTAAAGCATGCTCCTTTTATGTTTGATAAAATGCTTATGTGAAGGAATTAGAGCCATTATAGTATGTTGACTACAAATCCCCAATTGTGTGTAAGTTCATGCATGCCAAGAGTTTGTTGAAAAGCCTTAGTGAATGAATTGTGATATGTTAGCATGAAATTTCTCAGTTATGTATTTTAATGCATGCTAAGTGTTTGATGCAAGACCTTATAGAATGGAGTGCGAGCCAATAGCATGTATCCCTATACTATCACATGGTTATGATTTACAAGTGCTTGAAGAGATGCTTTAATGATTGTAATGGTGAATGAAAGTCCATGGTCATGATTATTTAAGATGGTTATGTCTTACTTTTATGTATCGAGTCCTGGGGGTATTTATACCCAAAAATTTAGCTGTAAGTCTAGAGCCCGTGTCAGTTTTCATGATAATCTCAATCAAGACATGATACTTAGAACTCAATACTCTCAGACAATTACAGAACTTAAGAAATCTCAGTAATCTAAGTATCTGTAATACCCCACACTTCTCCTAGTTCAAATCCGTCTCTAGAACATCAAAGATATTACTTCAAAGATGAATATATTTTATTTCATATGAATTTTTTAAGTTTTTGACTGTTTATCGTGTGAAAAATTGAATAAGCTTTCCATCGATACCAAATTCTCCCAAATTCGACACTCGGGCGAAGAGTTAAAGCCATTTTAATAAGACAGTATACCACCCGATATGTTGACGCGTTGCGGAGCCAGCCAAAATGGCAATCATCAAAATCCAGTGAGCCTCCACGATTATGGTGCATCTTGCTAAGGCTTAATTTTAGAGTTATCAATTTCTAGTGCACCAACGCGATTCCACCACGTCACGGTGCTTTTTCAGTTCGCAACTAAGGTGGCAACGTGATTTTCACCGTGTCGCGCCACCAACCAGTTTCCCAATTGTCCAATTTCCAGTGAGCTGGCGCAATTCCACCGCGTCACACCAGCATGAGAAATTGGGATTTTCAGATTTCGTTTTTAAATTTCAAGGACCAATTGGTAATTTCCTAAAGCCCCAAACCAGTCTATATAAGGGATTTGTACCCTAAATAATGAAAATACTTCATTATTCATCAATTTTCCCTAAATCAAAATATTTTCTCTCTCAAGAAGTCAAGAACCCTAGCCAAGAAATCAAGAACAAGCCTAAGGATTTCTTCAAGAACCTTAAAGAAAGAGTCTTCTAAGGTATGCAGATGTTGATTCTTGGGTTCCTTCCACCCAAGAAGTTCAAGAACCCCTTTTTAAATTCAAAGATTATGATTTTATGAGTTTTCATGATTCATGTGAATTGAAGTTTATGTTCATGTTATTATTGAGATATAGTTCATGCTTTAAAATACAAGTTGTAAGCTTTGATCTTGATTCGAGTTGAATTGCATTATGTCCATGTTAAATCCCTAAAGTTGCATGTTGATTGATGTATTTATGATAATTAGAGTAGAAATTGTTGAATAACCAAAGCATGCTCCCCATATGTTTGATAAAATGCTTATGTGAAGAAATTAGAGCCGTTATAGCATGTTGACTAGAAATCCCCAATTATGCGTATGTTCATGCATGCCAAGTGTTTGTTGAAAAGTCTTAGTAAATGAATTATGACATGTTAGCATGAAATCCCCCCATTATGTTCTCTTCAATATATGTTAAGTGTTTGTTTTAGACCTTGTTGAATGGAGTATGAGATGCTTTAATGATTGTAATGGGAAAGTCCATGGTCATGATTATTTAAGATGGTTACGTTTTAATTTTATGTTATTGAGTCCTGGGGTATTTATACCTGACAATTTAGCCGCAAGTCTAGAGCATGTGTCAGTTTTCACGATAATCTCAGTCAAGCCACAATCCTTAGAATGCAGTCAGTTACAGAACTTAAGAAATCTCAGTAATCCCTATATCATTAGCATTCTAGCTATAGTTCAGTACTCAGCTCAGATCTTAGTAGTATTCAAGAATTCAGTTCAGACTTCAGTAATATTCAAGTAATCATTCAAAACTCAGTATCATTTAGTCAAATAACGAGATCTAGTAGTGTTCCATCAGTCTTCGGAACCTAGTGAACTCAGCTTAACTCAGTTGATCAGTATGATTAGTAATAGATTCAGCTCTGTCTAGTATAGTTTCAGAAAAAAAATCAGTTCAGAGTCTTTTAGTTGGGAGTAGGATTTAGCACCGAGCAAACCTAGGGATGGGGGCTCACCCGTTAGAGACGACTGAGATCCCTAGGAGCAATCCTTAAGTTCTAGAACTACGTAGCCAGTGTAGGTATGCGATGTCACCCGTTAGATAGGACTGACATACTCAGGGATCACCCGTTAGTATATTATATATATATAGTACTGATTCCAGGGGTCACCCATTAGATAGGACTGACTCCACAAGAGAGGTCTTTACCCGTGGCACGGTACTGACACCCTTCCAATTGGGGTTACAGGTTGGACCCCAATTTAGCTAGAAAGGGCATGTCGATTAGATAACTACTTCCCATAGTCTCAGTTTCAAAATCAGTCTCAGGAAAAGAACTCAACTCAGTAGTACAGATTCAGGATTGTTAGATACAGTCAACCCTTAGCATATTAGCAAATTCAGAGATCATCCTCTATACAGGACTGATCTCAGAGTTAGTCAATCAATCTTATTATCAGTATGTTCAGAGATCACCCATTAGGTAGGACTGATCTCAAATACAGTTAATCAGCTTCAATATCATCAGATTTAAAGATCATCCGCCAGATAGGACTAATCTCAGACTAAGTCAAATCATTTTATTATCAGTACATAGAAAGAGCACCCGCTAGATAGGACTAGTCTCAGATTCAGTTAATCAGCTTCAGTATCATCAGATTCAGAGATCACCCACTAGAGAGGACTGATCTCAACTTCAGTACTCAATTATCAATATCAAAAGATTTAGTTATTCAATATCTCAGTACTAGTAGTGAGTTCAGATGTTAGTAAAGTAGTATTCGAGTCTCAGTATTCAGTGTCACGATGATTTCAGTTATGGATTGTGCCTTCATGCATACGTCCTTATTTAGTATTCTCATAATTATTCAGTTAAGTAATTGTCCATGCATAAGACTTTACATTTAGCCTTACCCCATCTTGCATACTTAGTATATTTCCACGTACTGACGAATTTGTACTATGGTGTTTTACTTTACACCATAGGTTCAAAAGTACGAGATCCAGAGCACCCTTAGCAGCTCAGTTCCAGTCAGCAGCAGTAGAACTAGCAGTGGGTCCTCATTATTTGAGGATGGTTCTTATTTCATTTATTACCAGTTATATTATTTCAGTAGTTGGAGTTAGTTGGGGACATGTCCCATCAACTCCTTAGTCAGACAGTTTAGAGACTTTTAGACTACAAAGTTTTTAGACTAGTTATTCAGACAAATGTTTAGTTTTGATATTGTTAAACTTTATTCAGATGTATTATAAGTATTTGAACCTTATGGCAAGTTTCTTCCTGTTTTCAGCATTTATTTTAGTATGTTATGCAGTGCTCAGTTATACATATCAGAAAGGGTTATCTTGTGGTCCCTCGGGGTTATGAGCACCATGTAGGATCTGGGGTACCAAACTTAGGGAGTTATATCATTAGCATTCCAGCTTCAGTTCAGTACTCAGCTCAGATCTTAGCAGTATTTAAGTATTCAGAACTTAGTAACATTCAGTCAGATAATGAGATCCAGTAGCATTCTATCAAATAACAAAACCAAGTCAACTCAGTCAGATCAGCCAAGAAATATAAACACTAACAAATTCTGCTTAGTCTAAGATTAGTTAAGAATCAGTTGGGAGTAGTAACTAGCACCGAGCGAGTGTAGGGATAACAGCCTCCCAGTTAGAGAGACAGAGTCGTTAGTAACAATCCCTGAACTCTAGCACTGCGTAGCTAGCACAGGACCAGGAGTCACCCGTTAGATTAAGGCTTGACTATCATACTGCCTTAGGCTTGACTTTCTGTTCAGGGTTACCCATTAGAGCGGCTTGACCATAGCAGAGGTATTTACCCATGGCATGGTACTTCCACCCTTCCAGCTGGGGTTACAAGTTGAACCCCACTAGTTTAGATTTAGGGCATGTCAGTTAAGTGAGAACTCCCATAATTACAGTTTAGTCTCAGCCATCACAGTAGCACTCAAAAATTAGGACTGTCAGGTACAGTCATTCATCTCAGTGAGGAACTTAGATAGTTCCATAGATTCATATACCACTCGCTAGAAAGGCCTGGTCTTACATGAATCTAACTAGTATCAGTACTAATCAATTCAGAGATCGCCCACTAGATAGGCCTGATCTCAAACTCAGATTCAATCATTCTTTATCATTATTACTAGATTTGAAGATCATCTACTAGATAGGTTTAATCTCAGTTTCAGTCAGTAGATATTAGTAAGCTCAGAGCTCAGTCATCAGTAGACTCGGTTATTCAGACTCTCAGTGTTAGTAAACATAGATATCATTATTAGTAGACTCAGTTGTTAGAAGTTCAAGTATTCAGAGGGTAGTATTCAGTCCACACATATATCCTTATTCAGTACTCTCATGTTATTCAGTTAAGTTATGTTCATGCATAAGCCCTTGCATTTAGCCTTACCCCATCTAGCATACTAGTATATTCAAAGTACTGACGCATACTTTTTCTCTTGCGCTATGTTGTCTTATACCATAGGTTCAGACGAGCGAGAACCAGAGCACCTATAGCAGTCCCAATTCAGCCAGCAGTAGTTGACTTAGCAATAAGACCTTATTATTCGAGGATGATCCTTATTTTACTATGGAATTAGACTCAGTTTATTTTTAATAGACAGAGTTAGTTAGGGACAGTCCCATCAACCCCACAGTTCAGACAGTTTAGAGGCTTTTCAGATAGAAGTATCAGTATTCAGTATTGATTATTTTAGATGTTGAACCTTATGGAAAGTTTCCACCAGTTTTCCACATTTATTTTCTATATTATGCAGTGCTCAGGTACAGATATCATGAGAGGGTTACTTGTGGTCCTTCGGGTTCGTGAGCACAGTGTGACGTGTCGGTTCTAAAAAATTAGGGCGTTACACCCAATCACGTATATATTTCCACAACCAACCATAATGATACATTTCCACAACCACATGAGCCAATATTCACTCACTATTTTCATTTTATCCATGAATTTCCACATGTCTCATATGCCAATAAAGTATGAATATAATCATAATACACCAATGTTACCACATTAAACATCTTAACAATACAATACAATTGTTCACATGTATTCAAGTATATCAATATCACATAGGACCCCACATGGTCACATATATCACATAAAACTCAATTTCAATAATTACATCACATATAGGCCCTCACACGAGCACAACACATATATAGATATTTTCATAATTAATTTTCACCCTTAACATGCATTTTGTATCATCATTTACTACCTAGCCCATTCTGAAAGAGTTAAGCCATAACCTACCTCGAAAGTCGAAACCAGTCTGCTGCACTTGAATCCGTGACCTTAGTTTTCACGAACAATCTCGAACTCCACTAAAACATCAAATATGAAATCTATATGTCAAGCCAAAACCAACGACACCCATATTGACTACTTTTAATTCAGGGTCAGAACGGACCCCCAAAATAAGTTTTCAAAAAAGAAGGGCAAAATCAAAACTTTACTTCAAAAACATGTTCCTCATATTTTTAGGAACCTACATCTAAAATTTCAAGTTAAATTAAGTCAAAAATGGGGTACAAATTAAAGAAAAACTATTTTTGAGCTTTACCGGGCAAAATCTTTGAAATCCGGGTTAAAATCAAGAATCAGAGTTATTCTAAGGGTTAAATTGATGAAAAACTAGTAATTATAAGGTAAAAATATTATTAAAGTTAAAATAAGTGAAATTGGGGTTTAAAACCAAGCCCTAAGATTTTTGGAATTTTGAGAAATTAATCAAGAAATTACTAAAAAAATGGTGAATTCTTTCCTTTAATCCTTAATAAAACCAAGAAAAATATGTTAATCTAGCTTCCCATGCCCTCACAAACTTTACTTTTAAGCTCCCACACTATTTTAGGGTTTAACTCTCAAAAGCCAAGATGAAAATGAGTAAAATGGGCCAAAAAGGGTGAAAATCTGCTATTTATTGAAGATTTTCTGCAATAGCAGTTTTTATGTTGGTTGATCGAACTTCGACGGGGTTCTTAGAATTCGTTTGGAGTTCGATACATGCAAACTAACTATGAAACCATCCTAAATTTGACGTTCCGGATGCAATGGAGATATCAGATTTTTAAAAAAAATATCGTTTTCACAAAGTTGACCCCCGAAACCTGAAATCATAATTTTTCAAATCTTGGGTCGACATGAGATTTAAAAGCCGTAAAATCATACAAAATATGATAAAACACTACAATTGATATTCCTAATCTTATGGAGAATTTGGATTTTCCATCTGAGGTTGTTTTGATCAAATATGGGTCCCACACCCATATTTTCAATTTTCCAACTTTCCGACCAATAGGTCAAAATGAGCTCGGGTGCATCAGGACCCGAACCAAAGATTTACCTAGCTTAAAATTAATATTTCGGAGTTTCTGACGCTGTCCATTTGGCCATCCATCGCATGGATCAAAAGATATCCACATAAGTCCAAAATAAGGCTCTCGAAGCCATCAAAAATCATAATATTGCATAAATGATACCAAAATGTATCAAAAATCATGTCAATCACACCCACACCCCAAAAATATCATAATGCAACTACGGAGAGGGGTAAAATAAGCAAATCACAAATATCACATATTTCATTAAATTTTTAGGTCGTTACATATTGTCAGATGTGACAAGACATCACTATGTGGTTATTGTCGGATGTGACAAGATATTATTGTATGTGACAAGACATTATTGTGTGGTCATTATCGGATGTGAAAAGAAATAATTGTGTAGTTATTGTCAGATGTGATGAAACACCAAATTATTATTATACTGTGTATTAAAATAACTGATCCAACTCAACTTTTGTGGGTTGTAATAAATGTACAAGATGTAGGTATTGATATGTAAAAAAATGTAAAGAATATTGAAAAATGTAATTAATTTAAAAGTATTGTAAAATATGATGTCATATCGTGTGCGTGTGCAAATGATTGTGAAATTATTAAAAACAATAATTAATGGATAAAAATACTAATATAAGAAGAATTATTAATAAATTATGAAAAAGAAAAAATATGACAACAAATTGATAAAAGTCCTAAAGTAAGGATGATTATCAATAATTTGTCAACAATTGTAAAAAAAATGTGAAAATTGTATTTGGTTGAATTTAATAAAATAAATTTATTATAAAAAAAAGGCTATCATCCCCCCCCCCCCTCAATCCGATACCCCCACTTCTTTATCTTCTTTCGCATTCTTCTTTCTTATTTTTTTCTTAAACTTAATTTACCTCTCATTTTTTCTACTTTTTCTCCTTTTTTTGTTCTTAGTTTTGAATTTGATTTGATTTTTTTTGTTGTTAGTTCAATCTTATTCTTAATTCTTTTCCGCCATTAATTTGCCGAAAAAAATGAAATTTTACCAGAAAAATGAAACTTTTGCTGGAAAAAATGGAACTTCTTCATCTTCTTTCCCACTCTTCTTCCTTATTTTTTTTCTTAAACTTAATTTACCTCCCATTTTTTCTACTTTTTCTCCTTTTTTGTTCTTAATTTTGAATTTATCTTTGAATTCGATTTGAATTTTTTTGTTCTTAGTTCAATCTTATTCTTAATTCTTTTCCGCCATTAGTTTGCTGAAAAAATGAAACTTTACTGGAAAAAATGGAACTTTTTCTGAAACATATAGAACTTTGCCGAAAAAAATAAAACTTTACCGGAAAAAATAAAACTTTGTCGGAAAAATGGATATTCATTTTTTTCCACAAATCAACAAAAATATAAATTTAATTCAATAAAATTGTAAAGGAGAGGAGGGCGGAGGGGGAGGGGGTGTTCAGTTCTTACTAAAAAGAGGAAGGGGGAGGAGCAAGGGGTTTATTTTTAGAAAACAGTTATAAATTTTTTTTAATTATAATTTAATTAGTTATAGAATATTTTTTAAATAATTTTGAATTCAATGCTAAGTGTCATCATTTAATTCGTCATTTGTGCCACATCATGTAACACACTCTCTATATACCTTTTGCCGATTGTGTAAAAAAAGCTTGATTGAATTAAAATTCGAGTGGGTTAGGGACCTGATAGCTAAAAGCCTTAGTTGAGGGGTCTAAGTGAATTGTTGAGACAAATTTAGGTGCTTGGCGATGACTTAAATTGTGCCCTTTAATGACCAGAAAGCCTAAAGTCATTAGTTTCAAGCTCGGAGAGCAAAATTAGGTATCAACAGTTTTTCTTTTTCGTTTGAAGAAGATGTAGAAGTCATCAAACGAGAACGTTGATGTGTAACCAATTTTGCTCAACAAAAAATTATTTTTTGATAAAAATTTGATCGAACTCTAATTTAGAGTTGCCTACACACCTCGAGTTGTATGAGGATTAGGTCGGGCGTAGTTCAAAATAATAGGCAGATTGTCTCTTTCCTTGATCATATAGAATGATTATTGACAGGAGGACTATTTGGGAAAAGAAGTGCTCACAAATTCCCGATGCTCCTTTTAAAATTGCCAGTATCAAGCTGTGAGATTTTGGGGATACAAGATTATGTACTTGCTGGAAGAGAAAGAATGATTAAGGGATTGTGATGACCAAACTCTGCATAGAGCTTCCTAAATATCTCGAGTGTCGCAAGAATCAGGTCAATTTAGTTCGAAATGAGAAAATAGGAAAAATCTTAAGGAGGTTCTCAAAATTTGCTCCGGTGTATGTTTGGAATCTTTGAATGGAATTTGAAAAAATATCTTGTTGTTTTGAATTGTAGTTTTGGTTGAAAAGATGGATGATATCTTCAATTGTATGCAGGGACTTGGGGATAAATGATGTCTCTGATTATTTATGAGGACTCAGGGATGAATGTCGTCTTCAATTGTTTATGGAGACTGATGTAATGAATGATTATGTCTTTGATTGTCTACGAAAACTTGATGCATGACATCTCCAATTGTCTATGGAAACTGATGTTGATTGTCATCTCCAATTGTCTACGAGGACTAATGTCTAGTGATGATGTCTTCAATTGTTTACGGAGACATGATGCATGACATCTCCAATTGTCTATGGAGACTGACATTGCTTGTCGTCTTTGATTGTCTATGAAGACTTAAGGTCATCAGCTAGTGAGGTGATTGAATTCTATTGGCCTCTCGATTGGTAGAACAACTGGAAGGTAATAGCCTTTCTACTGGTGGGGGTGTTGAAATTAAAGAGCACTTGACTGGTGGAGCAGGTAAGGGTACAAGGAATCATGTGGGATCTACAATCGACTGTGCCCGTTGTTGGCGCCTAGAACTTTCCCCCAGGGAGTACAAGGTTATGGTGTGCAGTTTTCAGAAATAGAGTTTTGTTTTCCATGCGTGACCAGATTTTCTCCCTCTATCAAAGTCACACCGGGAGCTAGTGCTTGCTATCTAAGAATTGCTCTATGGATCTCCTCGAAAATGTTTGATGCTTCTTGGGGCTTCTTTGGCGACCGTGAAGTCATGGGATGAATTGCTAAGTAAATTGATTAGATCCGGACACAACTATTGCTTCATAACGATACGAACTCGACTCACTCCTAACCACTCCGAGGTAGCCTCTCAATTGGCGAGGCTATGGATATTAGGGGGATCTCAACTGGTGGAGCCGCTGAAAGGTAATAGTATCTCGACTAGCAGGGTTTTTGAAATAAAGAAGCTCTCGACAGGCTGAGCGATTAAAAGGTAATAGCCTCTCGACTGGCGGGGCTATTGAAATAAAAAAGATTTTGACTAGTGAAGCGATTGAAAGGTAATAGCCTCTTGACTGGAGAGGCTATTAAAATAAATAATCTCTCGACTGGCAAAGCAATTAAAAGGTAATATCCTCTCGACTGATAGGGCTATGAAACGTAAGAGCTCTCGACTAATAGAGCTACTTTAAAGGTGATAGCCTCTCGACTGGCGGGACTGTGGAAATGTAAGAGCCTCTTGACTTTTGGGGCTATGAAAAGGTAGCAGCCTCTCGATTGGCGGTGCTACTTGAAAGGTAATAGCCTCTCGACTGGCAGGGCTATGAAAATGTAAAAGCATCTAAACTGGCGAGGCTATGAAAAAGGTAGAAGCCTCTCGACTGGCAGAGCTACTTAAAAGGTAATAGTCTCTCGACTGGCGTGGCTACTTAAAAGGTTATAGCCTTTCGACTGGCGGGGCTATGAAAATGTTAAGGGCTTTGAGAATACTTGATAGAAAAGCAAAATGTCTGTGCTTGAAGGTGGTAGCTTGAAACTAAAGGTCAATTGTCTGTATTTGAAAGTGGGTGTCTTGTATGTAAAGTGTAATGCATATATGTGAAGGCATGTGTTTGAAAGAAAAGAAAATTATTTTTGTATTTTTCATTGTAAAAATGTGTTGAAAGGTGAAAAATGTGAAAGATTATTTTGTGTTTTCTTTGTAAGAAATGCTGAAAATTGAAAAATGTAGAAAATTATTTTGTGTTTTCTTTGTGAAAAATGTTGAAAGGTAAAAATGTAGAAAATTATTTTGTATTTTGTTTTTAAGAATGTTGAATGGCGAAAATGCAGAAAATGATTTTGTATTTTCATTGTAAGAAGTGTGAAATGGTGATAATGTAAAAATTATTTTTTATTTTCTTTGTAAGGAATGTTTGAAAGGTAAAAACGTACAAGATTGTTTTGTATTTTTTGTAAGAAATGCGAAAGAATGTAGAAAGTTATTTTGTATTTTTATATGTAAGAAATGTCGAAATGTGACAAAGGCATAATCATGTCTTGACTATAGTTGGTACCAACAATTAGTAGTGTGTATAAGAATTCCTCCATCTCTTTCACAGCTAACTGAGATCGACTTCAAGGTAACTCTTATAGCTTCAAATGGTACTTCAGACATACCTAAGTATCGACAATATTTATTCGTCTTGCTTCAAAAAAAGGTTTTGAACTATACCTACTCTCATGTTTCATGCGCTCTCTCTAGAAAGAATATCTCATTTTCTCACATATTGAATGTTTTTCTTTTTGAATTTAGAGATATTTAGAGATATACACTCTCACTTAGAAAAAAGTTCAATGAATGCAATTGTGATACCATAGACTTGACCTTTACGTAAGTATCTAGTAATGTGAGAACACTTGGAGTAGGATCTTGTAGGACTTTTTATTGGTTTGTAATGTAGTTTTGGTGTCGGGTAGGATGACATTCTGGATAAAAGTGACTAATTCCTCAATGAACATTGCACTGTATTCGTGCTTTTGACATTTGTTGTGCTTTGATGCTCGATCTTCTTTGTTGTGCTCTTTTGCCGTTAATTTCTTATTTTCTTTGACTTCGTTTGAATCTTGTGCTGGAATTTTCAACCCTTTCTTTTCAATGGGTGTATTTTTTTTCTTTTTTTTTTCATGATGATTCTCCATTTTTTATCGGAGTTATCTCTTTTTTTTTCTCTCGGAGTTATCTATTTTTTTCTTTATGGATATTTTTGCTCCTTCATCTTTGAAGTTGTCTTTTTTTTTAGTTCTTCTATACGCTCTTTTCCTTTGGCAAATTTGATCTTGAATATTCCGCCATAATTTTTACGTATTTAGTGCGCTCAAGGAGGTGGGCCATGAGAGGGATAATGTATGTAAGTACTCAAAAGGTATAGGCTCAAATACGATTATCTAAAGAAAAGATTTCAGGCTCAAAAGGGGATAAATGGTAGGAATTAATATCATTTGGTGGGCTGTGGAAGTCACAATCGGGTCAAAGAATGCCTACAATTCTTTCTCAAACCAAGTGTAACTTAGAATTTTGCCTCAACAGACATTTAGATCAAGTTTTAGATCATCAATGCAATGCAATGAGCTAATCTAAAACTCAACACACAATGCACTTAAAACAATGAGGTTGGCTTCGTTCTTGTCTTATATGTGTGTAGGAGAATATTTCAAGTGTTACTCAAGTGTGATTAAAAGTACCAAAAGAATCTATGATTTTTCATAAAGTCGGTCCTTTCCATCATACCAATCTTTTCTTTCTCACGCACACTCCTAATTGTGTTAGTACCAATCAAGTTAAAATTCTGATTTTTTATTTATTTAGTAAAACGAATGGGACCAAACCCGAATGAGGGTTGTCTACGTATCTTGTGAAAACAAAAATTAGGTCTGCGTAGTTCAGACGGATTTGTAAATTTGTATGTGACATGTATGATTGTAAAAAAGATATGATGATCATCCTTGAAAATAATGTGAAAAATGACTAGTAAGGAACTACTTGTAGCATCAAAATTATTTTGATCGGACGACTAAGAGGATGAATGTCAAGCATGAGGAGAGTTTTTGACACTACTTTAATATGTCGATAAGATTGAAAAGGTTAAACATTAAAGAAGTTGTGGTCTTATTTCACCGTAGTTGGTAGGGTTTTTATGGATGAAAGATTGTTGAAACCTTACTTTGGAAAGTGAGGATCTATACTCTATAAATTTAATGGTTTACAACATTCGAAAAGAGAAGCAAGGTGTTTTTGAACAAAAATTGGATAAGGGTTATGGTGGTCGGCCGGCTAGGCACTATTGGGATTTAGATTTGAGGAGTTGTATTATTTGCACTCTTTGAAGACCTCTGGAGAGTGTCTTTGAACTATTACAGAAAAAATTTCTCAAGTTTTAATACCGAAGAAATTATTCTGAAATAGTGAAAAAACCAACCCTAAAATAGAGCTGTCTACGTATCGTGTCAAGACAAGAATCGGGTCAAAACGTAGTTCAAACTTTGTATGAGTTTGAATATAGAATGATCTATTTCAAGAAAAGGAATTTTCCTAAATAGTTGAGAGTAGGACTGAATAATTGTGAGAAGTAGCGCTAACCTAATGCACGAATTCTGAAACTATAAAAATATGTAAAAGGTATATATACAAATGTATAAATTTCATGTAAAAGAAAAGTATTTTGTGACATGTGAAAATAAAGTATCCTTATGTACTATAAGAAGAAATTTTTTCTTTACGAATAATACTACCTATTTGACTAAAATTACGAAGAGAAAAATAAAGATTTTACTTGAAAAGAAAGACTATACAATGTTTATGAGTAAATGTATGAATTAATTGATTAATTTTTATTTTTTTTGTGTAAATATTAATGGTCTAAGTTTTGCCTAAATACGTGATGAATATTATATAAGTAAAAAGGTACCCACCCAACACCCCAAAAGTAAAGTTTTCACTATGCTTTCATCTTTATGTACAATTATAAGAAATAAAATTACAAATACAGAGCAAGAAACTTTCTTTCAAATATCATGGGTGTGTTACCGAGAATATGTATAAACACTTGAATAGAAATATTAAGAATAAACAAAAAAAAAATTATGTGTGCACACATGTATATGTATATATAAAAAATATAATTTTTTATGACGTGGGCTCGAATTAAGTTTTAGATGCACCATGGCTACGAAGTGGTTGCTCGACTAATCGGCCGTCCTAAATCACTCTGTCAAGACACAAATCGTAATACCCTTTGTGTCACCGTCATATTATAAAGATTTCATCATTTTTAAAATTTATTTATTTTATTATGTATAAGTATATGTAATATCCGTCTTTAATTTGTGGATGGCCTCGAAAATCAATGGTGAATTTTTTTCATCGATCATGTATTTATTTTTGATATAAAATACATAAACTTGAGAAATAAAATTCTATCTTTTGTAATGGGTGGCCTCGAAAATCCGACAGAGAGATAATGTCATTGGTCAAATATTTATTTGTTCATTATAAACTTTAGTAAGACATAAGGGACAAAATTAGTCCAAAATTTGATTTAACACAGTCAACATGTGATACCGGTGAACAACTAAAGTAGCAAGAACAAATCATGAAAACAGTCCAACAATTATAGCATTATTATTCATAGTCAAATCTCCGACAAAATCATGGTATAACACAAAATAGAGGCAGGAATGAGAACAAGTAAATATGGTGATAACTGAAATTATTGAAGTGGTGTGGGGGTCGTTTGAGAATGCCAAGTAAAATAACATAGTGAGAAAAACAACAGTAACCAAAATAGAGCATATAAGAACAAATCATATAAACATAGTAGCAAAATAAAGTTATCGATGGTGGTATTTTTCGACCAGATCTGTGTATTTTAAAGCAACTTAATTAAAGAAAATAGAGACAACATCAAAATCATGATGGCAGCGGCTGGATGTTAGTGTTGTTCACCGGTCGCCCTATGATTAAATATGGTGACCGCAGTAAAGAAGGAAAGGGGAAAAAGGGCGGGTTCACCAATTGTAGCATTGCTCGGATGAAACTCGCCACCAATCTCCTCCGGCGAGCCAGCGATGGAGCAACAGAGAGAAAGGGGCGGTGCGTGGTGTACTTGGCGACTGGAAAGCCCGTCAGCGACCAAATCTGGTAAAGCCCAGTAAGAAGAGGGGAAAAAGAGTGAGATCTATGGAAGAGGAAAAGGGGATCCGCCGAAGCTCATTCGCTAGAGCTCCGGCAGTGGCGGCGGCTCTTGTGCGTGTATCTGTATATGTTATGTCTGTTTTGGGAGAAAATGGATAAAAAGGAAAAAAAATATGTGGGTGTATTTATGGGATATGTGTGTAGGTTTGAAGAGAAAAATATATTTGTGAGTGGTAAAATAAATATATATGTATTTTGTATATGTTTTTGATAGAAAGGAAAAGATAAACAAGATTTTTTGTGTGTGTTTTTGTGTATGTATTTGAGAAATAAAGTGGGACAAAGAGAAGAAAAATATATGTGTTTGTATTTTTCGAGAGAGAAGAAGCATAAAAAATGTGTGTCCTTTTACTGTTTCATCCCTTCCTATTTATAATAAATGTTAGAACCCTTTATTATCCAAAAGATAAAAGGGTGCCTCTCTTTTTATTATAGGGCACCTTTTGGTCTCTAAGTTATTGACCAAAGCATTTTCATACTTTTGATTGATAAGTAAAGTTATTATCCAAAGGATAGTGTCATTGAGTGATTGTTGTCAGATGTGACAAGATATCACTATGTGGTCATTATTGTATGTGACAAGACATTATTGTGTGATCATTGTCGGATATGACAAAACATTATTGTATGATTATTGTCAAATGTAACGGAATACTTAATTATTATACTGTGTATTACAATATCTGATCTGACTCAGCTTTTATGAGTTGTAATAAATGTACAAAATGTAGGTATTGATATGTAAAAAAATGTAAAGAATATTGAAAAAATAATTAATTTGAAAATATTGTAAAAATGTGGTGTCATGCTGTTTATGTGTACAGATAATTGTGAAAATGTTAAAAACGATAATGATTGGATAAAACTCATAATACAAGGAGAATTATTAATAAATTATGAAAAAGTAAAATATGACAACAAATTGATAAAAATTCTAAATTAAGGATGATTATCAATAATTTCTCAACAATTATAAAAAAAGATATGAAAATTATATTTTGTGCCCTTTAACGATCAGAAAACCTAACGATGTTAATTTCAAGTACAGAGAACAAAAATTGAATGTCAACAGTAGGTAAGGGTTCAAATTATTCTGAAGAAAAAGGATTAGGCACCCTTCAGAATCCACAAATGTGGTTCCCACCCATACTTAAATTTAATAAAAGGAAAAAAATAAAAATAGAGGTTTGAAATACAAATATAAAATGTGTATTAAAATAATATAAACATCTTATAAAAAAGAATTTATAAATTATAAAATACGTGAAGCTATATAAGAAAAATCGTGTAAGAATATGTATGAAAGAAAAGATTGAAAAAAGAAAATTTTATTTTTAAAGAAAAAGATTACGTAATATTTTTAGCATAAAAAGTGTGAATTATTTTATTAAATATCTAAATTAATTTAATATAAATATTAAGGGCTAAAATTTGCCTAAACGCGTGATGGGAATTGTGTAAATAAACAATATCCCGCCCATCGCCCCAAAAATAAAGTTTTCACTATGATTAATATTTGTACAATTATAAGTATGTAAAAATACAAATACAAAAATTCAAGCTCTTCTTTGAATGTCATTCCCAACAAGTATTATCGAGGACCTGTATAAACACTTGTGGTAGAAACATTAGTAACAAATAAATAATTATCAAAATAAAATAAAAACTGTGTGTGCATATATATATATATATATATATACACACACACACACACATACACACATGCACATATATACATATAAATACATATATATATACATATATACATATATATACATATATATACATACATATACATAACTACATATATATATATATGTATGCATGTATGTATTTATAAAAATATGTTTTTTGTTGAAAGTGGGCTCAAATTAGATTTTAGATACGCTATGGCTATGAAGTGGCTGCTGATTTATTAGTCTTCCTAAATCGCCTTGCCAAGATATGAATCATAAAATCTTTTTGTATAGTTATATAAAAGTTTCGTCATCACCCAAATTATTTATTTTTGTTACATATTTATATACGTAATACTCGTCTTTTCTATTTATGGAGGCCTTAAAAATTGATGAAAAACTTCTTCATTGGACAAATATTAAAGCTATTTTTTCAAACTCAAAATAAATATAAGATCAATACTATTGTAAGTAAATATCAAATATTAGCTATAATAGTAAAAATTAAGACAAATACAAGGCAATCAATGAATTATTATGGACAAACAGTAACCAACCAACTAAAAATATTTTCAATAAAATCAGGGTAAGCACCAACTGTAGCAACGAATAACTCTACTCAAACAATACGAATTTTACTAGAAAATGGCAAAATAGTGTAAAAAATTAAGATACAAAATACTAACATAGCAAAAGTTAAAACAAAAAGTAAAAGAATCAAAAATGTAATAAATAGCTCAATGAAGAAGTTTAAGACAATGTAAAACCAATCCAAACAAACCCAAAAGTGAATCGAACAAACATAATTACTAGTAATAATAAGTAGGTAACAACAAAGTCAAATAATGAACAATATAAACCCAAATTCATCCAAATTTGTAGTAAAACAAATATGACCAAACAATATTTAAACAACCTAACAAGTAAGATAACATTAAAAGCAAATCAAACAATATTAAACAATGCTCTTATTGCTATGAAGGTGAAGAAAAATGAATCAAAACAAAAGAAAGGAAAGAAAGTTTTAGCACTGGTCAAACTTGTGCAAAACCAACAGATAAAATTAATTCTATGAGATTCAGTCCAACGTAGGTGAAAGGTTGCAGCAATGGTAATTATCGACATTGCTTTAACGACTTCTGTTGGAGAAACAATAAATACACAAAGCCCCAGACAGATCTCGCTGTCAATGGTGCGATAAATGGCAAGGAAGAGCAGCGATAAATGAAAAAGAGAGTTGTGTCAGTGGTGGTGGATCATCGACAGCTCGCCGGCAATCACCTCTAGTGAGGCAACGATGAAGAGGAGAGAAAGAGAGGGAGGAATAGTGCGTTAGACCTTTACCGGTTATCACCCTGGCGAAGCAGCAACAAGAAAGGAGAAAGGAAAAGGGGACAGCGGCGGCGGTGCTTTGCTGGAGCTCGCCGGAGCTCCGATGTTTAGTCGGTGATGGCGGGGCGAGGCAATCCTGAGAGAAAAAGGGAGAGAGGAGAGAAAAAGATGCGAGAAAGAAAGGCCGATATCTGTGTGGGTGTATTTTTTGTGTCTGTTTTGAAAAAATCAGCCGCTTCCTTTTATTTACAGTAAAAAATGACCCCGTTTTTTACTCAGAAATTAAAAAAAATCTCTCTTGTCCCCTTAACGCATGATTTAGATTGTGGATCATTATTCAATGGATTTTCTATTCTCTTAATTAACCATCAGGTAAAGATTCTTTATCCAAGGGATGAAATCTCAACCCATCATCTCAAGTGTTACCTTTTTAAAAGGTGACAAGATTTTGACTTGACTGATTTATTGCTCTATATATTAAAATAAATAATTCAACTTATTATTTTGGACTATATTAAATAATATTAAAATATATGTACCGATATGTAATTATAGAAAAATATAAACAACAAAAAATAAAAAGAAAATTGCTTTTGAAAAAATGTACTACACTATAAACAAGTTAAATTATAGAGTGCAGTAAAAAATTATAGCATTATGTTGTGTACTATGTAGATGACTATGCAAAAAGTTTAAAATGATAATAAACTAATAAAATTCTAAAATTTACAAAATTAAAGATAATTATCAATAAATTATGCAAAGTTGAAATATGACAATAAATTGATAAATTTTTTTAAAATAATGATGATTATCAATAATTTGTTAAAAATTATAAAAAAAAGTGTAAACATTATATTTTGTGTCCTTTTAATGGTCAGGAAGCCTAAATGCATTAATTTTAAGTTTGAAGAGCCAAAATTGGGTGTCAATAATTTGTTCCTTTTCGTTTGAAGATAATGTAAAAGTCTTCAGACGAAAATATTGATGAGTAGCCATTTTTGCTCGACAAAAAAAAAATTTTTGATAAAAAATTCAATCGAACTCTAATTTAGAGTTGCCTGCATACCTTGAATTGCATGACAATTAGGTCGGGTGTAGTTCAAAAGCTATCCCAACATGTCCTATTTTGGGATGAAAAAATTCAATCCGTACTCAAATTCTATACCTGCAAAATTTATAAAACTGAAAAACAGTACTTAATAAAGACACACTAGTAACTAAGCTTGATTTTTTTTTCATTTCAAGAAATTAAAAAAAAAAAGACATATAGTGCTTAACTAATCTAAAGATAAATAAGTCAAGGCGTTGTAAATTATAACTAAAGGCAGGAAAAATATTCAATTAAGGACAAACATGCATAAAAGATTTTATTAGAGGGCAGACTAACCTAACATGTCTTATTTCAGGGTGGAAGAACCCAATCGTACCAGTAAAAATTTCTAAAATTGGGTTTAATTTTTTCTCTTTTCTTTTTTTTAAGAAATTTAAAGGTCAACATGCGGCGCTTAACTAATTAAGAAGTAGTAAACAAAAAGAATAAATGCATTGCAATATGTGCAAGTAAAGACAAAGATAACATGTAGCGCTTAAATGATAAAATAAATGCACTACGATATGTGTAGGCAAAGGAAAAGATGACATGCGGTGCTTAAATGATAAAATAAATGCATTATGATATGTGCTGGCAAATACAAAGATGACATGTGATATTGAAATGATAAAATAAATGCATCGCAATAAGTGCAGACAAAGGCAAAGATGAAATGTAATGCTTAAATGATAAAATAAATACATTGTGATATTTACAGACAAAGGTAAAAATGACATGGGGTGCTTAAATGATAAAATTACTGCATTGCAATATGTGTAGACAAAGGCAAAAATGACATGCAGTGCTTAAATGCTAAAATAAATTTATTGCAATGTGTGTAAATAAATGCAAAGATAACACGTGGTGCTTAAATGATAAATGCATTGCGATATATACCGGTAAAAGTAAAGATAACATGCAGTGCATAAATGATAAAATAAATGCATTGCGATATGTGCAGCTAAAGGCGAAGATGACATGCGGTGCTTATATGATAAAATAAATGCATTGTGATATGTGTAAGTAAAGATAATGAGAATGCAATGCTTAAAGGATAAATGCATTGCGATGTAAAGGTAAAGGCAAAAATGATATGCAATGCTTAAATAACAAATGATAATATAAATGCATTGCGATGTGTGCAAATAAAGGCGAAGATAATATGCAGTTCTTAAATAATAAAATAAATATATTGCGATAAGTGCGAGTAAAGACAAAGATAGCATAAATGGTTAAATAAAAAATAATAAAATAAATGCATTGAAATATGTGCAAGTAAAGACAAATAAACATAAATATCTAATTAAAGGAAAACATTGTCTTATTTGAAGGCATATTAACCCAAAATTTTCTACATTAGGGTGGACGAACCTAACATGTCCTATTTTAGGGTGGATAGACCCATGTGAAATAATAATTGAAGAAAGAAATATTTGGGAATGAAAGTGTTCACATATTCCCAATTCTCTTTTTAAAATCATCCAGTATGTAGCTGTGAGATACAAGATTGTGTACTTGCTGGGGAGAAAGAATGATTATGAGATTGTGATGACTGAACTCTGCATAGAGCTTTTTTAATATCTCGAGTTTCATAAGAATCAGGTCAATGTAGTTTGAAATAAGAAAATAGGATAAATTTTGAGTCGACTCTCAAAATTTGCCCAAATGTATGCTTTATACTAATGTTTTCTTCTTTGAAAGAAACTTTAAAAAAATATCTTGTTATTAAAAAATCCATGACATCTCCGTTTGTCTACGGAGACTTAAGGATGAATGACGTCTCTGATTATTTACGAAGATTGATATTGATTATCGTCTTCCATTATTTACAGAGACTATGTATGATATCTCTAATTGTCTATGGAGACTGATATTGATGGTCATCCTCGATTGTCTATGAAGACTAAGGCTCTCAACTAGTGCGGTGACTGAACTCTAATAGCCTCTCGACTGGCGGGGCTATTGAAATATAAAAGACTTTCGATTGAAAAAACATATGTAATCGTCTCTCGACTGGTGGGGCTACAGAAATTATAAAAATACTCAACTATGAGCGCCTGACTAAAAAATAAAACATCAGTATTTAAAGGTATGTACTTGAAAGAAAAAGTCAACTGTCCGTATTTGAAAACTGGATGCCTTGAATAAAAAATAAAAATGCCCATATGTGGAAATAGACATCTTGAATGGAAAGTAAAAAAATGCCCGTATGTGAAAGTGGCTGCCTTGAAAAAACAAAGAAAAAAATATATTTTCTTGATAAAAAGTGTTGAAAGATGAAGAAGACACGATCGTGACATGACTTCAGTTGGTACCAATAATTAGTAGTGTGCATAAGAATTCCCCCATCTCCTTCCTAGCTAACCAAGATCGATTTCGGGGCAACTCCTATAGTTTCAAGTGGTACCTCAGACACATCTAAGTTTTGACAAGATTTGTTCATCTTTCTTCAAATAAATATTTTGAAATATACTTATTCTCATCTTTCAAGTTTCCTCTACAGAAAGAAAATCCCATTTTGCACATATTTGAGTAATTTTAGGTTTGAATTTGGGAACGTTTAAAAAAATACACTCACAATGAGCATTACACTGTATTTGTGTTTTCAACATTTGTTGTGCTTTGACGTGTGATCTTCTTTATTGTGCTTCGTTGCATCTTATTTTGTATTTACTTCGACTTCTTTTGAATTTTGTGTTGGAGTCCCCCCACCCCATTTTTTCAAGAAATATATTTTTTTTGTTCTTTCCTCTTTTCTCATTTTTTGACTTTTTTCTCTCCTTTAAAGCCATTTTTTTCAGTTTTATTCACATGGGACAATATATTCTTTGCATTTTGTGTCTTTGATCTTGAATTTTCATTCCCAATTTGCACGTATTTAGTGCGCTCAAAGAGGTGAGACCAAGAGAGAAATAATCATTAAAGCACTTAAAAAGGTATAGGCTCAGATGCGGTTGTCCAAAGAAAAGGTTTTAGGCTCAAAAAAGGGAATGCTAGGATTAATATCATTTGGTAGGCTGTGAAAGGTACAATCGAGTCAAAGAAGGCCTACGATCCTTTTCTAAATCAAGTGGTAATGCAGAATTTTGCCTCAACAAATATTTAGGCCAAGTTCTAGATCAACAATGCAATGTAATGAATTATTCTAAAGCTCAGACACAATGCACATGAAACGGTAAGGTTGGCTTCGTTCTAGTCTTACATGTATGCAAGAGAATTTCTCAAGTGGACTCAGGTGTGATAAAAGGTACCAAAAGAATCTATGGTTTACCATGAAGTTGGTCCTCTCCATCATACCAATTTGTTCTTTCTCATGCACACTCCTAACTGTATTGGTACCAATAAAGTCAATTTTTTTTAAAAATATGAGACCGAACCTAAATGAGGGATTCCTATGTATCTTATGAAAACAAGAATCAGGAATGTGTAGTTCAGGCCTATACATAGTTATTGACAATATCGCTAAGGTGCATCTTGTAAATAATCTGCCCTGCAAAGCAAAGAGTTAAATTACACCTTCTCTCTAAAGTATGACCAGTTTAAAACAAATAGTTAACATATAGGCACAGTCATCCTTCAAATATGTATAGAGAAATGATAATGCATCACTTGGGTTGTGAACACTTTGGACTTTTGGATAAAGTTGACTAATAACGTATGTACCTAAAATGTGTTATTTTTTCTCTATCCTATATTTACTAAGAGTGGATTTTATAGACTCATGATTTTTCAAGTAGACTATTCGAGTGAGAAGGCTATGAATTAACATAGAAAAAAATTCAAACACCTCGTGCATATGCCAACTCTCCTAAAATTTGGGATTTGAAATAAATTTGCAGGTGCGCAAAACATACCTCGCATGTACATGTGATTGTGTAAATTTTTACGAATGGAAGAAATATGAATAAAATGACAGTTTATATAAAGCAATAACAAATTAACAATTATATAACATAAAATAAAAAAATAATCTCACATAACCATGATAAATACATAAAGAAATGAAGGTATAATAAGAAAATATTAAAAAAACTTAATTATTTACCTGAGTCTGTAATGGTTAGAATCTTTTTGCTTCCCCAGTGGAGTCGCCAAACTGTCATGACCTATTTTACCTAGGTTAAAACAAGCACGACATTATGGACTCTAAAAGAATTGATCTTGTACTAAGTCGTCACCTAATCTTTAAGGGAAATAAGGAAACCTATTATTTGTTAACAAGTATGACTTTATTTCAATTTGCAAAATCAATTTAAGTTCTAGGTAAGGGTTTAAATTATTCCGAAGGGAAGGAATTAGGCATCCTTCAGAATTCACAAATGTGGTTAACGACCAAACTTAGATTTAATAAATGAGGAAAAAAATAGAGGTTTGTAAATACAAATATAAAATATTTATTAAAATAATATTAAAAATTACAAAAAATAATGTATAAATTATAAATACATGAAGGTATATAAGCAACAGTGTGTAAGAATATGTATGAAAGAAAAAATTGAATAAAGAAAAAACTATTTTTAAAGAAAAAAGATTATGCGATATTCTTAGAGTTAAAAGTGTGAATTATTTGATTAAATATCTAAATTAATTTAATAAAAATATTTACATTCTAAATTTGCCTAAACGCGTGATAGAAATTGTGTAAATAAAAAATATCCCACCCAACGCCCCGAAAATAAAGTTTTCACTATGGTTAATATTTATACAATTATAAGAATGTAAAAGTTCAAAAACAAAAATTCAAGCTGTTCTTTAAAGGTCATTCCCGACAAGTATTTTCGAGGACCTGTATAAACACTTGCGATATAAACATTTGTAACAAATAAATAATTATCAAAATGAAAACTATGTGTGTGTATACACATACACACACACACAAAGTCATCACCCAAATTATTTATTTTTGTTACGTATTTATAAACGTAATATCTATCATTTTTATTTATAGGGGCCTCAAAAGTTGACAAAATTTCTTCATCATCCAACTATTAAAGATATTTTTTCAAACTCAAAATAAATATGAGATCAATACTATTGTAAACAAATATCAAATATTAGCTATAATAGTCAAAATTAAGAGAAATACAAGGCAACTAATGAATTATTATGGACAAGCAATAACCAACCAACTAAAAACATTTTTAATAAAATCATGGTAAGAACCAACTGTTGCAAAGAATAATTCTACTCAAACAACACGAATTTTACTAGAAAATGCCAAAAATAATGTAAAAAATTAAGATACAAAATATTAACTTAGCAAAAGTTAAAAACAAAAAGTAAAAGAATCAGCAGTGTAACAAATAGCTCAGTGGAGAAGTTTACGACAATCCAAAATCAATCCAAGCAAACCCAAAAGTTAATCGAACAAATATAATTACTAGTAATAATAAGTAGGTAACAACAGAGCTAAATAATGAACAATATAAACACAAATTCATCCAAATTAGTACTAAAACAAATATGACCAAACAATATTTAAACAACCCAACAAATAAGATAACATTAAAAGCAATTCAAACAATATCAAACAATGCCCTTGTTGCTAGGAAGGTGAAGACAAGTAAATCAAAACAAAAGAAAGGAAAGAAAGTTTTAGCACTGGTCAAACTTGTGCAAAACCAATAGACAACAATAAATTCTATGAGATTCAGTCCAATGGAGATGAAAGGTTACAAAAATGGTAATTACCAGTGTTGCTTCAACGGCTTTCGCCGGAGCAATGTGATAATGCTCAAATTACACTTTTGAATGGGTGTAAGCAATCGTTGTCAATATAAAACCCAACTAGGTTGGGGCAAATCCCACAGGGAATAGGGTGTGAACGCCAATTTGTTTACAAAATACTTTACTGGTAGTTTATCATTTCCCAAAGTTGGGGGTTTAAAGTTCACAATGTATCAATCTTCACTTTCTGAATTTGTAGAGTTGTTATCAATATAAACGGGAAACCAGGGTTATGATCACCAAAGGTTTCGGGTATTGACAGATACCAGGTAATGCTAAAGATCTTTGGAATGAGTAGAACAACAGAATATCCCTGACTATGATACTATTTGACTTATCTCTCGACCTCACCAGATAATTTATTATCTAATTCTCTCGAACATAGATAATTTATCTATATCCAATCGGATGTTAACTCAGGTAGATTAATCCAGTTACGACATTAATCGTTGGTAGCTTTCGAGTCCCTATTGATAATTCCTGTCCTCTAGTCTATTTCTCTGTTAAAAGCAAATAAAACATAAGGCATAATCTAATGTTTGCAACCACTAGATTTCAGTTAAAACCACAGAATTTCAAGATGTTCTAATACTCTTTGAATCCGTTAAACACCTAGCATTATATCAAACCCTAATCCTTGGATTCCATAACTCCAGATAATGAAATTAGCCACTCCTGATTTGACGAAGGAAATCACAAGTTGAATTCATGATGATAATGATAAACTTACGTATAGATAGAAAACAACAAATAATTTCTTCAATTAAATCCCAAGTTAGAAACCCAAGAATAGGTGATAAGAAAGAAACTAAAAATAATTGGTGAAAGAGAATAATGTACATTTTTCTCCCTCCAAAATTCTTGTTCTGACAAAGAAAAACTTCCTCACTTAAAAACCCTAAAAACTGCTATTTATACTAAAGCCTAATTAAGGAAATAAAATAACAAATCACAGCTGGGCTTGGATTTAGGTGACGCCATATTGGTGTTGGTCGTCAGGCTTCTGATGGCGTCTCAGATATGTCATCAGAAGTCAGGCCATCTTTACCTGTTCTGCCTCACTCTAACGATGTCCTATGATAGCTTACCACACTTATGACTGCGTGTAGCAAATGTCGTCAGACCTTCAGCTTATTTCACCATGTTCTGCCTCACTCAGACGGCATATTCTGATGGTTTACCACACTTGTGATGACATATTGAGAATGTCATCACTCTCATCCAGCAAATCTTCTCCACTGTTTTTCCTGACACCTTTTTTTGGTAGCTTACCACATCTTTGACGGCTTGCAAGAAATGCCGTCAGACTCATATCAGCTCACTTGTACTAGATTTTACTTATTTTGTTCATCTTTCCTATATTTTTCTCCCATCCTTGCTACAACTGCAATATCAGAAGAAAACGATCAAAAACAACCAAAAGTTCTTTAAGATTTTGGAATTATTTAGAGTTAAAAGCCTTAAATATGTTAGCATCTGCTCTCACATCAACACCCTCAACTTAAAACAATTGCTTGTCCTCAAGCAACCAAAACACAACTAAGAGAATACAATGAACATCCAACAACCAATTCTTAGTTCAAAACTCAGTTTACCACCTCCAAGGTCAACCAACTCAAACTACTGTGCTATTTATTAAAAAGAAATAATGTAACATAAAGGCTTCTACCCATGGCATCACTAAGTACCAGCAATCATTCTTGTAATGTACACTACCCAAACAAGCAAGTAACTTATCAAGATACTAGTGTGCCCTCACAACAAAGAAATTTCCCTTTTCTCTCATTATCAGCAATCAAGGTATAATCATAGGGATAATCACAAAGACTCTCGCACTCAAAATAAAGTTCAACCAATGTATGCCAAATACTATATGCTTGCCCTTATCGTCATTACCGAAGTGTCTAGACAGGTAATCTAGGATCACCATAGGACTTTCTCAGGCTTATAACATAGGCTAGGGGCTGGTATGGTATTAAACGGCATTTAGAGTGACTAACCTCCTTGACACTACCTTATCTTGTGGGGTCCATTTATTAAACCTCTTTTTTTTTCTTTTTCTTTTCTTGATCACACTTTCAGGATGGGTGCACCTTTTTTCATTCCAATAGATTTTCTTTACTTGCTCTTGTTCACCAACACCTAACTTTTTATTTTTTTTCTTTGATTCTTTCTCTTCTATTTTACCCTTCTTCATACCCAACTTATATTACGCACTCCTATGATAGCCACCCTTAACTTAGGTTATTTTCCTATGTTGAGGTGCACAGTGTCCAAGGAGGACCAGGGCTAGAACAAGTTCATTATGATTTAAAAAGGGAAGGTGATCGGTTTTATAGAAAGAAAATGGTCAATTTAGGCTCAAACGGGGACCAAGGGATATAATGCATTATAGGGAAGGTCATTTAGGCTAAAAGTGACTTAAATTCAAAAACGGCCTGTGATCCTTTCCTAACCCCTATCTCTTAACCAAGGTAAAACAAACTGGGCAAGTTCTAGATTCAGCAATACCACAGGGAACACAGTAAGATCTCACATACACTTGGCACACAAGCATTTCACTAACTGCTACTTAGCTGGTTCATGCAGTTATTCAGCTATGATTGTTACGCATAAAACTAATGCCCTAACTAGATGCTCAATAGTCACAATTTGAGGCAATTCACATAGTCATGCAAAACAAACCTTCGGAGAGGTGTTCAAAATGAAAAAAAATTAGTTGACTACCTATAGAACTTGCACTAATCTTAGTTATTTATAGAATATGCTACAAAAACATGCTACCCTGAACCCTTAACTTAAAATCAAAACAAAATAAAACTAAGGGTTTAGGGCGTACCTGGTAGAGATCAAGTACAAGGATCATAGGGTTTTATCCCCAGATTAGTATCTCTAGTCGGGACACTTATATCTGGAGCCTATTGCTGCGCTAGCTCAGCTACCACTGTATCTGAAGAAGGTGCACTAGATGAGGCTTCTACGGCTCTTGCTCGGAGCGCCTCCTCCCTTCTCAAGTGGTCCTCTAGGAATGCTTGTATTGCCCATTTTAGGTTTGCTTTGTCAGTGGCTGCTACCTTATCACTTGCTTACGTTGTCTCTTATGCTCCTATTTTCTGAGCCTTTTTTTTCTTCTTTGCCTTTTTCTTGGCTTTTCCCTCATTCTAATTATCCCCTTTTCTCTGTTTTCCAGGTCTGCTTGGTAGTTTGCATAAAACTCCCATACTGTTGCTGGACTGTAGAAATCTCCTGTTCTGGTAGTCCACTCTAGGCCATAATCTTGGAACTTTTTCATCACCTCTGGGTAGTTGATCAACCTTTTGGTAATGATTTGTTTTTCTTTAAAGATAGGTCTCTAAATAGGTCTCCACTGAGTTCTATGCAGACCATCGAGATATACCTTCTCATCTCTCGGAAGGAGCCATCTGACATTATCTTTAACCTCCAGGTTTTTGCATCTCACTACAGCTTTCTGAATTGAAGAATCATCATCACTTTGCTTTTATGAGGATGGTGGTCTCGATTCTGTCTCCGCAGACCCCTATTTTTTAGATTTAGCCTTCTCAAACTCAGGTTGTTCGGACTCGATTTTATTGGAACCCTCTTGCTCAGAGGACTCACTCTCAGGTGGGGTAGTAGTTTCAGTATCATCACTATCCTCTACCTAAATGGGTTTAGGTAGAGGAGATGCCTTTGGACTTGGTTTCTTTCTCTTCCACTTGAGAAGTGGTTCTTCATCTTCATAGTCGGAGTCCTCATTAATAAGCTTTTGAACCACTTTTGGCTATGCCACTTTCTTTGGAATGTTAGGAATCTTTCTCTTGGGTGCCATTTTTTTTCCTGATTGTCGACTTGCACACTTTCTTAACAATGGAGCTTAGTTCATATAAAGTGTAAGCTTGAGGTGAGAGAATGTGGATGAGAGAAGAAAGTTGGTCACTTTATTTTCAATCCAATCTCTCAAGGGAAAGGTTTTCTTGCTTAGTTGTGATCAAGTTAGAGAAGGAAGGAAGATATTATATATTCTAGATAAGGAAGGAAATAACTAAACATGGAAACCAAATAAACTATCCGAAAGGTGAAGAGTTTAATCCTGGGCCGGGTCGGATCCAACTTAACATCTGGGCCTGTAATACCTGACGATATAGAAAAATGCCGTCAGAGTTGTGGTAACTCATTAGGCAATATCGTCAGGGTTAGGTAGACACTTCTTCATACTAGACCTCTCTAACGTTATTTTCTAGTAAGTAGTCACATGTGTGATGTCTTACCATAAAGGTCGTCAGGGTCCTTTTTAGCAGATAATCTTGATTTCACCTTCCAAGTATTAAAAACCTAACTATAAGAATAAAAACTAACCTAAAAAGGAATGAAAATAAAATTTTGGGTTGCCTCCCAATAACGCCTGATTTAATGTCACGGCATGACTAAGTTATCTTGGCTACTCATACTTCACTAAGACATCATACCGATACCTTTTGTCATCCACATAGAATACATCCATGACTGCGAATACACTTATTATTTTTGCCAACTCGAAACTTGAGCTCATTGAACTCCAAATTAACTAGCACTCTCTCTGTGGCCAATAATGGTCTTCCCAAAATAATAGGCACCTCAAAATCAACATCACATTCTAGAACCATAAAATCCGCAGGGAGAATGAAGTTGGCCACTTTCACCAGCACGTCATGTAGAATACCCTTAGGTCTTTTGATTGACCTATCTACCATCATGAGTCGCATGTTTGTAGGAGTAGGTGCCCCTACATCAAGCCTCTTATAGACGGCCAGCGACATCAAATTAATACTTGCACCAAGGTCACACAAAGCTTTCTCAAATTTCATGGGTCCTACTGTGCACGAAATAGTGAAAGCACCAGGATCAGGCTTTTTTTGTACTAAGGACTATGATGAAACATAACTATAATGGTGGGGATTGTCCACCGTCTTACATCTTACTTTCTTCTTCTTCTTCTTCGTCAGCAGATCCTTCATAAATTTAGCATAGCTCGGCATTTGCTTAAGTGACTCCATTAATGGCACCGTTACTGTCAGTTGTTTCATTACTACCATGAACTTGCTAAATTTTTCATTATCTTCTTTCTTTTTCAACCTCTATGGAAATGGAAGTGGTGGTCTTGGCATTTATTTCCATACCACTTCCTCTTTATTGTCTTCTTCTTTCTCTGACATGTCAACAAAGCCATCCACCTTCTCAGACTCTACTAGATTTCTTCGTTCAAATTCATTAACACTTACCTCCTTCTCTATGGCTTTGCCCATAGAAGGGCCAGATAACATCTTACCACTCTGAGTCTAATCACCAAACAAGAGCCATAAGTTTGTGGGTTTTAAACTGTATCACTAGGTAAAGTGCCCACTTTTCTCTGGTTCAGAGTAGCCAAAAGTTGGCTCATCTGTTGCTCCAACTACTTTATAGAAGCAGAGTGTGAGCTAACTAACTGACTGAGGGTAGAAAACTCACTTTTCATATTAGTTACCCCTGAGTTAGAAGCTTCAACTCCCTTCAATAGCTTTCCCATCATGTCGTCCATGGACATCTTGCCAGAACTAGTAGATGTAGCATCCTGACTTCCAGGAGGAGCATACAAACCACTTCTGTCATTATTATTTCTCCAATGTCCCTAATCCCTATCTTTATAATCAGGCTTGTCATAGAAAGTCCGACCTTGGTTCCCTTGGCTATTGCCTTGGAAACCCCCTGATTACTCACATAGTTGGCCTCAGCATCATCACTTATAGATACGGTACCTTGAGCATCCACAACCTTAATCATTTCAGTCTTTCTGGATAGCAAGTGCTTAGCCAGCAAGTCAATCTGTGTTTTCAAGTGGGCCATATCCTGATCTTGCTCCTTATCCCTTCTACGCTGTTCTATAGTAATAACACCAGCAGTCATAGGGATAGCCACTATAGATCCCTAGTGTGCCAAGATCAACTTTACTTGGTCATTCTATTTAGCATGTTAGAAGTATCCAGAAAAGAGAGGTCAATGAATAAACCACCTGCAGCATTGTTGACTATTAGCTTTGTCACAGAGTTGAAAGCTTTGTACAAGGTCTCCATCAAATGAAAGTCCATCATATTGTGGTTCGGACATTGTGCAAGTTTCTTTTTAAACCTTTCCTAAGTCTCGTACAGTGCTTCAGTCAAAAGCTATCTGAAGTTGATAATCTCGTCCATCAACTGTACGCTCCTGGAGGGTGGAAAGAACCGTTCTAGGAACGTATCTTTCAACTGTCTCTAGTTGGTTATAGAATCAGGCTCTAACTCATTCAACCATACTGTTGCTTCTCCAGACAGAGACAATGAAAACAACCTCAATCTGATTGCATTCAGACTCACTCCCGGATTGTCAAAGGATTTGCAGATGGTGATGAAGTTCACCAAATGCATGTTAGGATCATCACCAGGAAAGCCTCCAAATAACCCCTTTAGATTCAGGAGTTGGATCATGGTACTTGTTATGCTAAACTTTGCACCTGGTGCCAACGGTGGCGGGATGAAAGCACCCATTGCACCAACTCCGTCCATTCCTTTTTCATCATTATCAGCCTCATAGTGCATAGGCTTTTGACCATATCTACGTTACGCTGGATGATTTTTATTGACGTTTCGCTGCACTGGTGCAGCAACTTGCTCCGCTCTCCTTAGATTTTGAGGATTCAGCAATTCCTCATCATCAGGGTTTTGGTGATGTTCTTGTTGACCTAAATTTTTCACATTCACCTGAGCCCTGGCTAAAGCAGCTAATCTTTTTGCTTTCTGTTGTTCATCTATTCTTCCAATTAGTTGAGGTTCCGGGTTGATTAGTAATAGTGGTGCGTTGAACTTCTCATTTTTGGCATAAACAACACAGTGCCTACAATAAACAAAAACAACAAATAAATGTAAATCAAGGAAACTTAACTATCAATAAATTTTCGTGCACAAAATTTTCAATCTACAACCGTACTCCCCGACAACGGCGCCATTTTTGATAACTCTCAAATTACACTCTCGAATGGGTGTAAATAACCGTTGTCAATATAAAACCCAACTAGGTTGGGGTCTAATCCCATAGGGAATAGGGTGTGAATGTCAATTTGTTTACAAAATACTTTACTGGTAGTTTATCATTTCCCAAAGTTGGGGGTTTAAAGTTCACAATGTATCAATCTTTACTTTTTGAATTTGTAGAGTTGTTATCAATATAAATGGGAAACCAGGGTTATGATCACCAAAGGTTTCGGGTATTGACAGATGCCAGGTAATGTTAGAGATCCTCGGAATGAGTAGAACAACAGAATATCCCTGACTATGATACTATCTGACTTATCTCTCGACCTCACTAGATAATTTATTATCTAATTCTCTTGAACTTAGATAATTTATCTATATCCATCGGATGTTATAGCAGGTAGATTTATCCAGTTATGGCATTAATCATTAAACATAAGGTTGGTAGCTTCTGAATCCCTGTTGATAATTCCCGTCCTCTAGTCTATTTCTCCGTTAGAAGCAAATAAAACCTAAGGCATAATCTAATGTTTGCAACCACTAGATTTTAGTTAAAACCACAGAATTTCAAGATGTTCTAATACTCTTTGAATCCGTTAAACACCTAGCATCATATCAAACCCTAATCCTTGGATCCTATAACCCCAGCTAATGAAATTAGCCGCTCATGATTTGACGAAGGAAATCACAAGTTGAATTCATGATGATAATGATAAACTTACGTATAGATGGAAAACAACAAATAATTTCTTCAATTAAATCCCAAGTTAGAAACCCAAGAATAGTTGATAAGAAAGAAACTAAAAATAATTGGCAAAAGAGAACAATGTACGTGTTTCTCCCTCCAAAATTCTTGTTCTGAATAATGAAAACTTCCTCACTTAAAAACCCTAAAAATTGATATTTATACTAAAGCCTAATTAAGGAAATAAAATAACAAAATCACAGGTGGGCTTGGATTTAGGTGACGCCATATTGGTATTGGTCGTCAAGCTTCTGGCGGCGTCTCAGATATGTCATCAGAAGTTATGCCATCTTGACCTATTCTACCTCACTCTGATGATGTACTATGATGTATTACCACACTTGTGATAGCATGTAGCAAATGTTGTACGACTTTCAGCTTATTTTACCATTTTTTGCCTCACTCTGACGGCATATTCTGATGGCTTACCACACTTGTGATGACATATTGAGAATGTCATTACTCTCATCCAGCAACTCATCTCCATTGTTCTTCCTGATGCCTTTTTCTAGTAGCTTACCACATCTCTGACGATTTTCAAGAAATGCCTTCAGACTCATATCAGCTCACTTATACCAGATTTTACTTATTTTGTTCATCTTTACTATATTTTCCTCCCATCTTTGCTACAACTGCAATATCACGAAAAAATGATCAAAAATAACCAAAAGTTGCTTAAGAATTCCTAATTATTTAGAGTTAAAATCCTCAAATGTGTTATCATCAGAATGATGGATGCACAAAGCCCTAGCCAGATCTGCTCATTAATTATGTGCAAAATAGCGAAGAAGAGCAATGATAAATAAAAAAGAGGGTTGCATTGGTGGTGTTGGATCGTCGGCAGCTCTCTGGAAATCACCTATCCTAAGGAAGTGACGAAGAGGAGAGAAATAGAGAGAGGAATAGTGCATAAGACCTTCACCATTTATCACCCCAGTAAAGCAGCAACAAGGAAGGAGAAAGAGAAATGGGACATTAGCGGCCTTGCTTAGCTAGATCTTGCCGATGTTTGGCCGGTAATGGCGAGGAGGGGCGGTGAAGAGAGGGAAAGTGGGAGAGAAAATAAATAAATATGAGAGAGAAAGGCCGATATCTATGTAGTTGTAACTTTCGTATTTGTGTATTTTAAAAATATCAGCCACTCCCTTTTATTTATAATTAAAAAGGACCCAATTTTTTACCCAAAAAATAAAAAACAAATCTATCTTATCTCCTCAATGCATGATTTAGTCCGTGGTTCATTGTCCAATGAATTTTCCTTTCTTTTAACCATCAGGTAAAGATTCTTTATCCAAGGAATGAAAAATCCAACTTGTCATCTCAAGTGTTACCTTTTTAAGAAGTGACGTGATTTTGAGTTGACTGATTTGTTGCTCTGTATATTAAAATAAATAATTTGAATTATTATTTTTGGACTATATTAAATAATATATAAAATGTAGGTAACAATATGTAATTACACAAAAATATAAACAACAAAAAATAAAAGTATAATTGCTTTTGAAAAAATGTACCACGCTATAAACAATTAACATTATAGAGTACAGTAAAGAATTGTAGTGTTATGTTATGTACATATGCAGATGACTGTGCAAAAAATTTAAAATTGATAAAAATTAAAAATTTTATGAAATTAAGGATAATTATCAATAAATTATGCAAAGTTAAAATATGACAATAAGTTCTTAAAAAAACTCTAAAATAATGATGATTATAAATAATTTATTAAAACTTATAAAAGAATGTGTAAAAAGTATTATATTTTGTGCCCTTTAACAGTCATAAAGCATAAACGCGTTAATTTTAAGTTTGAAGAGCTAAAATTAGGTGTCAACACTAACTATGAAATACTAAAACTACTAGCCCCCTCCTACTAATCTTTTACCCTAATACGCGTCCTCCACACCTTTCTATCTAGAGTCATCTCCACAGTAAGCTGCAACTGCTCTATGTCATGTCTAAGGACCTCCCCCTAATATTTCTTTGATCTACCTCTACCTTATCTGAATCCATCCATAGCTAACCTCTCGTACCTCTATATTGGTGCATTCATTTTCCTCCTCATTACATGTCCAAACCATCTCAACCTTACTTCGTGCATCTTATCTTCTACCGAAGTCACTCCTACTTTGTCATGAATAACTCACTTTTGATCCTATCCATCCTAGTAAATCCACACATCCATAAAACTATCCTCATCTCTTCCACCTTCATCTTTTGAATATGAGAGTTCTTAACTGGACAACACTCTATCTATACAAACTGGTTGGTGTAACCTCTACTCTATAAAAATTTACTTTAAGTCGAGGGGGCACTTTCTTATCACACAAGACTCCAGATGCGAGCCTCCATTTCACCCACCCTGTATCAACACGATGGGTAACATCCTTATCAATCATACTTTGTATCATAGAACCATGATACTTGAACCTATCTCTCTTTGGAATAGCCTGGTTATCAAGCTTCACTACCACATCCTTCTTATGTGCCCCCTCACTAAACTTACACTCGAAATATCTATTTTGGTCCTGCTTAACCTAAATTTTTTTGACTCTAGGATTTACCTCCAAATATCCAACTTAGTATTAACTCCTCTGTGAATCTCATCAATCAAAAATACGTCATCCACAAATAACATACACCAAAGAACCTCACCATGAACCTGTCGCATCAAAATATCCATCACTAAGGCAAATAAAAATGGGCTAAGAGATGATCCTTGGTGCAACCCCATTAATACAGGAAAGTGCTCTAAGTCTCCTCCCATAGTTATTACATGAGTCTTAGATCTATCATACATGTCCTTAATTGACCTAGTGTATGCTATAGGAACACCTCTAGTCTCCAAGAACCTACATAGAACCTTCCAAGGGCTTTGTTATTCTCTTTTTCTAGATTGATAAACACCAGGTGTAAGTCCTTTCTCTTTATATATTTCCCCAACAGTCTCCTAAAGAGATGAATAGACTTCATAGTCGAGCATCCTAGCATGATTACAAACTGATTCTCAATATTAGTCATGATCTGCCTCAACCTTAACTCCATACCCTTTCCCAAACCTTTATTGTGTGACTCAATAACTTGATAACTTATAGTTGTTGCAATTCTGAATTTCACCTTTGTTCTTGTACAAAGGAATCATCATACTCTATCTCCAACCTTTGAGCATCTTTGCCATCTTGAAAATAACATTAAACAACTTGGTCAACCACACCATACCTTCCCCTCCTATGCTTTTCCAAAGGTCCACTGGAATCTTATTTAGCCTGGTCGCTTTACCCCTAATCATCCTATGAATAGCACCCCCAACCTACTTTACTTTAATACTCCTACATTAACCATAATCATTATTTCTCTCTGAGTGCTCCAAGTCCCCTAGCACAATGCTTGAGTCCCTTATTTTGTTTAAGAGCTTATCAAAGTCTGACTGTCATCTCTTCCTAATGAGAATATCATCTACTAATACTTTACTATCCTCATCCTTGATGCACTTTACTTGGTCAAGATCATGATTTTTATCATCTATAACCTTGGCTAGCCTGCATAGCTTTTTATCCCCACCATTTTTCTCTAATTCATTATACAAGCTTTTAATTAATGCCTTGATAGCCGCTGTAATATCTAACTTAGCCTCCTTCCTTGCTAATTTGTACTCTTCATTGCTCATTCATGATCTTACTTTCCACCAATTTCACATAATCCATGTTTTGTTCCTTCACCATATCTTTTACTTCTATTTCCACCACCAATCCCTTTGATATTTTCCAGACCGACCTCTCAAGACACCTATCATATCTCTAGCCTTCTCCCTAATGTAACAACCATCTTAATCTATATATTATCTTTATCCTTACTACTCACCAATACCCTATATCTATCAACTTCTCATCTATCTCTAGGGTATTGGTGATATTCAATCTACTCTATTTGGTCCTAGGACGATCATCCACAACTCTCTTTATCCTTATTTTCTTGATCTACAAATCCATCACCAAAAGCTTATGTTAGGTCAAAATATTCTCATTTAAAATAACCTTATAATCTTTACAAATACCTTTATCCTCAATCCAAAGGATCAAAAGGTCTACTTGAGTCTTGGCCACTGAACTACGAAAGGTAATCAAGTGCTCCTCCTTCTTGAGAAAGCTAAAATTCGCTATCCTCAATGCAAAGGCTCTAGGAAAATCTAAAATTAAAGCTCCTTCCTTATTCATCTCTCCGAAACCAAAGCCTTCATGCATATTTTGGTAACCCATTGTTAAAGACTTGATATGCCCATTGAAATCTCCTCCTAGAAATAGCTTCTCAGTGTTCAGTACACCTCTCACCACCTCATTCAAAACCTCCCAAAAGCTCTTCTTCTCATTATTATACAAACGCGCTTGTAGTGTATATGTACTAATGATGTTCCAAGTAGACCCTTCAATGACCAACTTAATCGACATCAACCTATCATTGACCTTCTTAACCTCTACCACTTGATCTCTAAGCTCTTCATTTACTAAGATTCCAACCTAATTCCTATTCCTCACGCTCCCTACAAATAACAACTTATACCAAACCATACCTCACACCTTGGAATCTATACATTTGGTATCTTAAATACAACCTATACTAAACTTCCACTTCCTTAGAAACTTTCTAGTTCTATAGACTTTCCTTGTAAAGTTCCTATGTTCTAGGACCCAACTCTTAACCTAGAGGCTCCTTATACTACTTACCCCTCTTGCCCCCTGCCCCAACCCTCGACCCTGAACCCGACCTTAACCCAAACATGATCTCACTCACAATCTTACTCTCAAACTTGATCTTGATCCCAATCTTGACTCCAAACCAAATCTTACTTGATGACATGACCCTATCTACCAGTATCAACCAAATCCACTTAAAAAAGATCAAGCAAATCAAGGAAAAACTAGTTAAACCAACTAACTTGCAACTCAACTACAAATATAAATATATGTAAACCAGGTGAAGTGAATATACACTAGCTCAAAAAGGGAATCTATTAAACAAGGTGGGAAAAAAATTGTCTTTTTATTTGTAAAAACTGGTAAGTACAAAGTTGAAATCAAATTAGAAAAGTGTTGACAAGTAAAATAGAACGATCGAGTATTTAAATGAAAAGAGGAAAAGAAAATAGAAATTCCTCACAAAAGTGAGTTCTAAAACTCCCCCTCAAACGACCTGAGGGTAGAGATTGTTCTGATGAAATTACCCCTCTTATTTACAAGACAACACCTATAGGCTATAACTGTAAGGTAAAGTCGTAAATATCCCAAAAAGGAGTAACCGTCAGGGGAAGTTGTTCATAATAAACTTAGCTAGTAAAGATACTTTAATGCATAACAGAGTATAAAAGACTCACATTCTTCATCTTCGTTATCAGTTTCCCATGTTAATTCTCTCCGTAATAAGAAAAAGAGGGCGATGAATGCTGTGAATTCGTACTTTGAAAGGAACTAGACTAGAGAAGACATAATGAATCTTGATAAAATTCTCCTCGATATTCACAGAAGCTTGACGAAGTTACGTTACATTCATTCATCGTAACACTTTTATTCTTTTTCATTTCTTCTACTTGATCACAAAGCTAAGAATTTGGGTTTTGGTAGTAAATTTAAGTTGATCAGTTGATGATGCAAATTTTGATACTCAAAATATTTTTAGTTATTGCCAATAGTGACACTCCGTTTCTTTTCTCTTCACTTTTTTTTTGTACACTTTGTTTAAAGTGCAGTAAGAAATAAGACAATATTCTACTTTATTTTATTAAACCTGGTAAATTTTGATTCTCAAAAGATTTTGTAGTTTTCCATTTTTCTCTTTGCTCTTATTTTTCACTTAGTGATAAAATGATTGGAGTAACCTACAAATAATTCTCTCAAGAAGTGAGTCTAATTTGCTCATTTTCAGTCTTGAAAGTTATTTTTTGAGTTGAATCTTACACCCCTTTACTTGATTTAAGCGAGAGTATTTGTTGAGAAATCAAAATATGAATTTCACTTAGATATTATATTATGATAATGAAAGAAAATGACTAAGTTATAGTTAAAATTTTAAACAGTTAAATGACTTAAGTTCTTGAACATTTTAATGGTAACATAGAAATTGAATGGTGTTGGGAATTTTAAATTTTCCCAAAACTTAAAGAGTATCAAATAAATTGGGATGGAGGGATTAATTTATCTATTTTATGCAATTGCAGATTTCAGCTTCTTGGATTAGTTGGAAAAAATATGCATTTTGCTTCTGCCTTGAAGTACTGGATTCCCTTTTTTTCCTGTGATTGATTAGTTTTTGCCTAAAATTATAGTTGTATCTTACTCTTTTCTATGCCATGTTGAGATACACTTTTGGATGCATGTTGCACTGGATCTTGTTTTCTTGGGGGAAATTCTCAGTCCTTTCTTATGTAGCAAGTTTGATGTGTCTCCGTTTTACTCCATTAGGGAGAGTGGTATGTGCTTGATCAAGGAATCATAATTTTTCTTCCATGTTGTTAAATTATTCTTGACATCACTTTTACATTTTAAGTGTTTTGACTACCACATACACTGGCACATACACAACTACCTGTTCCATTGATATGTAATACTTATAGGAGTAGTTATTCAGTTAGTTAGTTAGCCAACTGATCAGTCAGCTGTATAAGTGGTTGAAGGTTGTTAGAGGTTGTTAGATAATTATTAGTTAGTTACAATGAGCTATCAAATAGAATGTTCTAGAAGGAGGTGGTTATTAGATATTTTATATCCCTTCCACAGCTTATATAAGGCACAACATCGCACAAATCTTAGATTGTAACACAAGTTTTAGAAACAGTTATAATTTTGATCCTTCTCCTCTTCTTAGATCCATCAATGGAGTCTTAGCAAGTATATTCACATGGTATCAGAGCCAGGACCACCCAGTTCATTATTTTCGATGTTGGGCCCCTGTCTTATATTATCCACGCTCTAGATGTCCAGTCCTGGGCGTACAAGGGGTGTTGGAGTCCCATATCGGTGGGTTAAAGGGTTATTGATCTCCTTATATGGTCATGTCAAGAATGGAACTGAGGCCTAAATCAACCTCAAAATCTATCTCAAGAGGTGAGGATTACCCAAGTCCATATAAGAAAACCACTAGTCCATTCCCCAACCAATGTGGGACTTTTACCCACTCTTGAACCGGGAGCCCAAAATAGGAATTAGTCCATTCCCCAAACAATGTGGTACTTTTACCCACTCTTGGGTTGGTAGCCCAAAATGGGGATAGACCTGGCTCTGATACCATGATAAAGAAATAGACCTTGGACCTAACTCAACCTGGAGCTAGAGAAGGGTGTTAAGTTGGGTTGTTTGACCTTCACAGAGGTCGATGTCAGAAGATTGCTACAATTTTTTAGAAATGTGTACTAGGATAATGACCCTATTGATCTTCTCAAACTATGCAAGGAAATGAAAGACAAAGACCCAAAATTTACATATAACTATAAGATAGATTATAATAACAGGTTGGAGCATATTGCCTGGTCTTATGCTTTATCAATGAGGTTGTATGAGGCTTTTGGTGATGCCATAGTAATTGACACTACTCACTGCTTGGATGCATCTGATATGCTTTTTGGAATATGGATTCAAGTGGATAACCATGGAAGTCATTGTTTCTTTGGTTGTGTCCTCCTTTGAGAAGAAAATTTACAATCTTTCTCCTGGGCCTTGAAGACATTCTTGGGCTTCATGAACAACAAGGATCCAGGAACTATTTCAACTAATCAAAATTTATGGCTCAAAGAAATAATTGCCATCAAAATACCAAGAGTAAAACATGCATTTTTCATTTGGAATATAATTTTGAGATTTTCAGATTGGTTTTCCACACTTCTCAGATCCCAATATGATAATTGGAAGGATGAGTTCTATCGCCTCTACATTTTACGTTCGATTGAGGAATACAAAGTGGGATAGAATGAGATGGTCAAAACCTATAGGATGGATATAAATAAAAACATTTCCAATGTGTTACTTCTTGGATTTCCATGATATAAGTGAATCACCAAAGTGAATGGCATAACCAGTAACTGATCTTCTGGTGTTTGGACAATCAGCCTAATCTGAGTCATACTAGCAAGTCATAGTAGTAGCAGGCTCAACCTTTAACTAGATCCTTTGACCAATAGAACCTTTAAGGTATTTGACCACCCTAATGGCTGCTTCCCAGTGAGACTTCTTAGGTGTTGCATGAATTGGCTGAGAGTCTGGACAACAAAGTTAATATCTGGCCTGGTAATAGTGGCATACATAAGCTTGCTAATAAATCTTTGATAAGATGAAATATCAGACAATAATTCATCACCTTGTGCACCTGTGGATTGATCATACTCAATGGAGGTGAGCTTGGCATTAGACTCCAAAAGAGCAATAGCAGGCTTAGAACCACTAAGACTTTTGTCAGCAATCACCTTAAGAATGTACTTCCTTTGGTTCAATATGATACAGAGTGAATAGGGAGTAATCTTTCTTTTACTAAGTTTTTTGCATATTTTGGATCTCTGTCTTCAGTTCCTTTTTTACAATTTAGATCCATATTGCAGTTATATTTTATCAATCATGGCACCTAAAATTGATTAAAGTGATCCACTTTTCATTGTTGCATCTGATAGTTCCAGTGCTGCACTTGTTCCAATCAAGTTAACTCAAAAAATTATAGTCTATAGAGTCGATTGATGTGTATTGCTGTCTTAGGGAAGAGGAAGTTTGGATTTGTCACTGGAACCTACAACAAGGAGTTGTATCGAGAAGAGCTTCATGAGCAGTGGGAAATATGTAATGCAATTGTGCTTTCCTAGATCATGAACACTATAAGTGAGAGTCTGTTATCTAGCATTATTTATGCCACAAGTTCTTGTTCAGTTTGGGTGGATTTGAAAGAGAGGTATGACAAGGTGAATCATATGCGTTTATACCAATTGCATTGTGAAATTAATATGCACTCTTAAGGTACAGATTCAGTCTTAGCCTATTTTACTAAGTTTAAGAGTTTATGGAGTGAGTATGATGTACTCAGTTCATGTTCAGTATCTCATGTCACTCAGTCAGTCCTTATCTTATATGCATAACGCTCTGTAGTTGCAGTCCAGTTATTCCAGACTAAGTATAATTTCATCTTGTAGACCCAATATTCAACTATCAGTCATTCAGTTAATCAGATAAGTTAGTATGTTTAGGTATTCATGCTTAGCGCTTATGCAAATACTTTTAGTAGTCTCAGGTAATAAAGAAGTACTTTAGTTAAGTATAAGTTTTCAATATGAGTTAGATCGATCAACCAGTAATTTAGTTTAGCAATCATGAAACAAGTTCATATGGTGTGGTTTCCCATCTTTCCACCTAGTCCTACTATTAGAAATCTCAGGAATGTAACTATTCCAAGATAGAAAGTCCCAATAATTACAAGATCAGCTCAGTTCATGTATTATGTCTTAGTTTTAGATCCTAGATATTCAGTCACAATTTAGTTCGTAGGTGCCATGTGTATTATCCCAGTTTTTCTCAGTATCTCAGTCAAGTCAGTATTCTTCTAGGGACATAATGTCCTAAGAGGGAGATGCATTATAACCCCAAGATATCATGCCCTAAACCCTCTAATTTCTCTTCTTATAATGAATCTAGTTTGGAGTTATAGGTACCCATAGGTTGACCCTCTAGCTCCAATATCAGCCATAAACTATGTACGCAATGGCTCAGTTTAGTTCACGATACCCAGTTCACGCCACATCTTACACACTCAGCCATGTTCTCATATTCCTATTAATGCATGTTCAGAAAAGAACTCGAAATGAGGTTAGAAAATTTTGTATGTTTGAAAATATCTCCCATGAAGAGAGTATAGAGGTTTGGCAAGAAGGGAAAGCTCGGTCCTCGACATGTTGTTCCCTTCAAAATGCTCAGTCGCTTTGGGAAAATATCTTATGATCTTGAGTTGCCGTCAGATCTAGCCTCAGTTCATTCAGTTTTCTATGTTTCCTTGCTCAAGAAGTGCATAGGTGACCCAGCAGTTGTAGTTCCTATTCAGAGCATAGATGTTCTGAACGACCTCTCATTTGAAGAAATTCCGATCAAAATCTTTGACTACTAGATTCGTAGACTGAGAAACAAAGAGGTCCCTCTAGTCAAAATTCTCTGGAGGAATCAGTCCATTGAAGGAGCTACTTGGGAAGCAGAAGTAAATATTTGATCCAAGTACCCTCACCTCTTCTTCGCTAATCTAGACTAAGCCCAATATTATAGCTTTCCTTAAGATTATTCAATTTCATGTTGAAGTTCCATTTACAAACTAATTTCATGCTCAGATTCCCATTTTAAATTAGTATCTATTTACCATTTCATATTCAATCATATGCTCATGCAATAGATCAGTCATATGTTCATTCATCAGACAAGCATTCTCCTTGTAAGAAACTCAGTTATTATAAATCTCAGTCAAGTAATTAGTTCTATTATGTATTCATATATCAAATATGTGTGATCAGCTTATCAGTACTCCTAGTCATGCATTCATGAATCAAATCATGCATCAGATATGCATGCTCAACATGAATCTCAGAAATGTCATTCATATAGTCATGTTTTAGTTGTTTATGTTCAGTATGTACTTCAAATTTTTGTTTCTCCTGCCTCAATTAGTCTTATTCGAGGACAAATATTTTCAAGGGGGAGATATTGTAATACCCCATACTTTTACCTAGCTTAAATTTATCCTAAAGATGTTAAAGACTTGTTTTAAAGACTAATCCACTTTTATACATATAGTATTTTCAAGATTTTCACTTTTAATCATGTGGAAAATTAAATTAGCTTTCCATCGATACCAAATTCTCCAAAATCTGACACCCGACCGAAGAGTTAGAGCATTTTCAGTGAGACAGTGCATCACTTGATCCATCAATGCATCACGGAGCCAGCTTAAATAGCAATTTTCAATTTCCAGTGTTTATCCGCGATATTACCATGTTACGCCAAACTTCTAGGTCATAAACAAAGTGGCAATGTGATAGATCCACATCGCGCTACCATGCAGATTCCCAATTGTCCAGTTCCAGTGACTTGGCGCGATAGTGGTGCGTTGCGCCAAGGATGAAAATCGGGAATTTTTCACAAAAATTAAAATACGCATCCAAGTGTTAAAAGGGTCAATTTTCCATCCCTATTTAAACCCAATAACACGTGATTCAACCATTTTTTACCCAAAACATAGTGTTTCTCTCAAGTTTCTCTCAAGAACAAGCTAGGGTTTTCAAATTCAATACTCAAAAAATCAAGAATCTCTCCATCAATCTTCATATAATCAAGAACTAAGGTATGCACAATGTTTATTCATAGATTCTTTTCATCCATGAAGCCCAAGAATCAAGTTTTAAATCTTGTATTATGAATATTTTGTTGTGGGTTGATTATGTTCATGTGATTATGGTTGTATGGTTCCAAAGTTCGAATCTTTATGTGTTGTTCATGAACCTATGATAGTATGTAGTTTGAAACACGTGGAATTAAGTTGAAATATGGAGTTTTGTTGTGTTAATTTGATGGTCAGGCCTATGCCCTAAGTCATGCATCCTAGATGTTTGATAAAATGCCTAAGAGAATAGAAATTATGCAA